>NW_009630805.1:50061-82126 GCF_000690535.1 Cariama cristata | reverse complement strand
TCCCTAATCTAAGTGCAGTGCCATGAAGTATTTGTGTTAGACAGATGTTGTCAGTAGGAATGGAAATGTTTTACTGTATCAAGTAGCATTCTTATGAAGTTCAACTTAATGCAATTTTCAGCATGTTCAGAACTGATGTAGATGCCGGTTTTTAAGCATGCTGACTTGGCCTATTTGTAATATACCATACACTTTACAAAATACCATTTTTGAGTGGCAAAGTAGATACAGAGTACAGGGAAGGTGTTTCAAGTCCATACCTAGTCTATTGCTGGGCACTCCATTAAAGTGATTACATTCGTGAATGAATGTACAGTAACACATCAACTGGTGGAAAACTCTAGAGAACAAAAAGCGAATTCAAAAAGGTCAAGAAAGCAAATGATCAGAACGATGTAGTTTCCTTCCCCCTCACTCCCCACCCACAGGCATGTTGAGTTTTGGTAACCAGGTAACAATGGCTTTTGCTTTTCTTCTCTCAGATTTTCATACTTATCTTTGCTTTCTGAAAAATAAAATAAATTTTAAAAAGCAGAAAATTGAGTATACATAAAACCACCTCGCACAAGTATGAAAAGCACAGAAATACATAGGCTAATGTTCAATTATACTTACTGTAGATTTGACTTCACAAAGAAATTTCCTTTGAAGCTAGAACTGAAGGATACTGCAGCTACACACTGCTTGTGAAATATTTTTGTTTGCTTTCATTTTCATTCTATCCAATTTTCAGTAACACTTAAAGACCCAGTTTCAGTGCAAATAATGATGATAATGATACAGGAATAATTAAGCCTACAGTTATTTCTTTAAAAAAAAATATTGCTCTGTGTTTCCATATGGCAAGATATAGATGAGATGGAGAAATCCAAATCAAAGTTAGATTTTGTTTGGGTTTTTTGTTTTGTTTTGTGTTTTAAATAACATCTTAATCTGGTTTCAAATAAAGTAGATACAATAAAATCTAGTTTATCATTCCTAACCAAGCTGTTACTTCATTTACATTTCTTGTGGCAGTAACCACAGCCAACCCTCCCTAAATCTGCACAATAAGAAACAATAAATGCAATATTATTTCTTCCTGTATCAGATTATGTTAGTTACGATATAGTAAATTACCACCTGCTTAATTTCAAGGATATGTCGCAGTAACATAGCCATGACTACAAAGCACAAAAGAATTAAACCATGGCTGGGGCAGGGGGACAGAGACACGGACACATGAGAAAAATCTTCTGTTACAATATTTTACAAATATAATTGATGGCCACTTGCTACGGGTATAATTTTAATGTGAGATGCCAGATTAACTTTTCTTTAGAGGAATATTCATTTTCGGTAGAATCAGTCATGATCCTAGCAATGCTTAGACAATGATTGTGGATAAGTTTTATTGAATGACTAGAATTACTCCTCTACTATCTTTAAAGTTAATTATCTGTTTTCAGAAGAATGGTGAAAGCACAGTATTATCCTTTTCTAGGGTTTCTACTCCAAATGAATCCAGATCAATGGAACAGAAACCACTAGTATTTGATACAGGGATACAAACTGAAAAATGTATAGCTATCACAACTCTTCCTTACATTTTGTAACTGTGGAGAAGAGAGCGAATACAGACTGAATAAGCTTGAAGACTGGAAGTGCCTTTCTGCCTTGTAGGTACATCCCACACCAAGACTGGGAATTAGACAGACTGGCAGGGTGGGGCAATGATACGCTGCTCTCGCTTGTGCTACATCTATTTTGTGGAGTAATATTCATAGGTAGCATTCAAGTTTGTTAATCTAACACCTTTTATGAAAATGTTAAATATAAAAAAACCATAACAAAAAAGTATGTCAAGAATAAATACCTATAAAACGCAAGGAGAAAAAGGTAGAATGAGCGATGGGAACAAAAGTATTGCTACAATTTTTACTTACAATTCCAGAGTCATGTTTTGGTCTTATATTGTATAGCGACTTCCCCTTTTTCTGCCTGCAGACTTCCTCTGCTTCTTTAACTCTGAAGAGAGACAAAATTTATAAATATTCCTGTAGACCAAAACCATTTTCAAAGACAGTGCAGTATATAACTTACAAATTTAGGCCTGAGGACACAAGTGGATAACTTTATTCCCCATATTTTCATTAGCACGCTCCACAAAATAGCACTTGCAGTCTGTGGGTGTCGTTGCCGTACTATCAGACTCTGGCACTTACAAGGACAGGCAATAATCAATGGCATCATCAGTTCTAGTTACAAAAGCAATCAGTACTTACTGTAGTTGAAGATTCCAAAAATAAAATTAAAAATTTAAAATACACTGGGTGACATGGTTTACCTTTCAGAGCATTCATACCAAATGCTGCTATGACCGTTTAAAAACCTTTCTTCATCCATTCCCAACCTCAGTACTTCAAGTTCATTTTAAACAAAGTTTCTCACCAAGCTGTCTTCCCTTTCATCCAATTTTGTTTGTATTTGACATGACAAAGTAGATTAACCTAAATTTCCAGTATTCACTCTCTAACTTAAAATAAAAATGGAAAATTGCCATAGAACATGATGTTTACAACCAAGGTGGTGTACGTCACTGCGTGCATCTCTCTCTTTCCAAAGCTGACGGTGAGCAGCAAGGCTTACACAACTGCTGGGGATGAAAGCACTTGGGCTGCTTGGATGTAAAGAGAGGAGCAGATTCCAGAAGTGAGGGTCCACTTCTTAGCACTTCCTGACTTGGTAAATGGTACCAAATTAGGGCCTTGTGGAATGCCACCGAATGCCACATTTTTTATGAGAAAAACGTCCTTTTTGTCACACAGATAGGGAACAAACTGTGAAAGGCAGAGGGCTATACTCAGACTGGGAGCCTGCCAGAATCTTGTAGATTAGCCTTACAAACGCACATGGTTATTGAAACACTGATAATAGAGATTTAAGTTATGAATTCTCTGAGCTTCCAAGGCTTATATAAACTTATATAAACCCTTCCTATATGATGGCATTAAATGGTGTGAGATGTGTAATAATTTTTTCATGAGAGATGACAATATTATTTATGAATAAGGAAGTAGAAAATAAAAATGTAAATCTTATATTGGCCTGCTCTTGCCAAGAATATAGACTTTAGATGGCACTTACTCTGCCTTTTCATCATTATCCAACATTGAACAAAAGAAACAACAGTAAAATGAAATTGAAGAAATGATATATCCTTGGCTGGTTCCTTGCGGTTCATCTCCAGACGACTTGCATGTCTGCTATTTCACTGAGGCTACACAGGGCAATGTGAGAATCAGACTTTGTGTTACTATTATTTTAAAATATTTTTTGCGTGTGTGGTAAGGGTCAGATTTTGAAAATAAGACTCCAGCTGGGTCTGCTAAGCATATTAAAAAAACCACCTTCGCATTCATCTCTCCTTGATCCAACCTCACCAGACACACCTCGTTCTTTTCTTAAGTTTCAAATTTATACTTTCAAACATTAATTTAAATGTCAGTTTTTTCCCAGCACTTCCAACAAGCTGTTATCTTCATTTGATGGCCTTATATTTTATTAAGGTAGGAAGACTTTTACATGCACAGGTGGGGGAAAAAAAGGCTTTGAAACCTATTATTTTCAAGCTGTAACACTTTCTATCTGACTGTAAATCAGATAGATTGCTGCAGCATAATATAGAACAAAAATGTCAAACAGCCAAGTAATTCACCTTTAAAACATATTTAAATAGATTCAGTAAAAGTGGCCGCCAAAATGTGGTGACAGCTTTAAATAGAAGTTTATGGGAATGATACAGAATGCATTAAAACTCAAAGACATTTTCTTTTTCTTAAAATGCCACCTTTTCTTCCGCTTCATGTCTACTTACATCTGAAGGAGGAAAAGCATCTGTGACATTTATCTTCCCATAATCTTTTCCAAACAGATACATTCCAACCCTTCAAAAGCCACTCTTACTAAGTCAGATATAAAAGAGCATATCTATCATATAATTTCATTTATTCCAAATGCAACTATAACTGGCTCCCTTCACTAGTAGGCATCATTTAAATAAGAAAATGAAATGTTATTTGGGAGTAAATTAGTATCAAATCCCAGGGAATGTACAAGTACTACTGAGGTTATCAAAATGACTGTTTTATAGAAGCAGTGTAATATATGCAGGTATTCAGACTACTCACCATGCAAATGACAGCATATGTAACATACAAAAATATTTACCAAACCAGTTCACACAGATCCAGATGTTATTCTCAGGAAATGTCAGGGAATCTTTAGTTCCAGTCTTTGTCCCATCTAAATATCCCTGTTCCAGGGTAGATTACCCACTGCTTGCCTAACATACCAGGTCAGAAGACAGCACAGCTCTCTGTGGGTCTAATGTTAATTCAAAACAAAAATCCTCATACAGAACGGAACCATTGATAACTCAGTGATAGGGGTTATTTTCTAAAAAGCAGGTCCAGTTAAGTGTCACTGTCAGCGTCACATCTCTAAATGTTCTGCTTCTGTTAGCGAAATAGCTGTTTGGAGAAAGGCTGTCTCTGCTTAAAACAACAAAATGCTAATAACAACGTCACTCTGTGAGGGAGGAAGTCAGAACTTCTGTGTCCCTTCGATTGCCCTTGAAAAAATGATCCACAACCTCCAGACTGATAAATGACAACCTTAAGCTTGTGCTACCCATTTTTCTAGGATTATGTAAGAAGTTCTGCTCTCGCTAGTATGGTTGCGGTCCTCAAGTTTTTGGGAGTTTTTGTGAAATTCCTTGGAGTTTGAGCTTATTTATTCATACCGACGGGAATGCAGAAGATGAGAAGCATTACTCCCTAATGCACTTAAGACAAAGCTGAGAGCTAGCAACTGCTTAGTTCCAGTTCCAACCATATCACTGACTCACTGTGTGGGTTTGGGACAGCTCGCTGTTTCTTGGCCCTCATCCTGTTCTCTGTGCAGGAAGATTCAAGTGGTTGGATAAAGCCTCACTGAAGACAATACGACCTATATGTACGCTTCTTCAGCAAGAAATATCCTTAGAAATGTAAAGATAGCACACCAAAGGCTTGTTGTTAGGAGGCTTAGTTTATGACCATGTTAAAACTGGAAGCACGTAGACCTGTATAAATCTACAGCTGTATCTATAAAAGAAAAGTCAGCAGGCTGGTGAAATACAGAGACAAAGGCAATCATTAGCCTTCCACAGTGCTAAATCAAAAACCAGCAGAACTGGTATCAATTTCTAAAGTGTGCAAGTGTTATTTCGGAGGTCTGATCATTCAACTAAATTAGGAATTGATTAAATGTAAAATTAAAACAACCTAATCCTTCTGGGAGAGCAAAAGGATGTGTTTTGATATGAACATCAGTACCATTTAAACTGCAAGACCTAGAAAACCAGATAAAATGTTACCTTTGAAGTAAGGGCAATAGTCTTAATTCAGTTGGAAAATAGCTTTTAATTGCCACTGGCAATTTTTTGTCTACTACTTAGGTTTTCTCCACTGACCCTGAATGACTTTCATCATCCCATCCATGAAACAAACAACGTTTAGGCAAAAACAGCTTGCTTTTGTCAGCTCATGCCTGGTTCAAGGCGCATTTGTCACAGTGGCAAATTCCTGCCTACCTTCCTCTGGTTCTAGGCTTTTCCTGCACTAATTCCCACTGACTTCAGTGAGATCCTGATCAGCATGGAGGTGCAAGATAATAACCTAAGACCAAAAGGTACAAAAATTGTACGAACTCTAGTGATTGTATCAGGAAGACTGGGTTAACTGTTCAACTTTGGTGAGTTGTTAGAGCTTCATGAAGAAATTAATGGATCTAATTCAATACTGGGAGGAGGGAAGAGGATGTTTGGAGAAAACAGCGCAAGAGCTATGAATCTGTGAGCCTCCCAACAGTCACAAAAGGGGAAGCAATTGCAGACAATGACATACGTCCAGGCTCCAGGCCAAAGTGACACTGCTGCTCTGCCAATGCAGAGCACAAAGAGCTCAAAGAGCATGAAACAGTTAAAAAGACATTCCTAGGAAAGGAGTTGGGATTCAGTTGTCAGGCCCTATGTGGAAAGATAGGCTGCCACCAGGGTAGGCTGTGGAAAAAGTCTGAAGGAAGGTGAGTGTTCCTGAGGCCCTTATGACCCTTAGGCAAAGGCAGGCATGTGTATAGATTGATTTATTGTTCTGAAGATCTGCTTTTACTTAAACTATTTAGTTCTCTGCTACTAATACTTTCTGTTACAGAGGCTGTTCGGTCCCTTTATAGAGCCATTGCTCTCAAGTGCAACCAAATATGCAGAAGCAGGACAGATGCTCATGGCATGATCTGAGAGTGGGCGAGTAAGATGGAGGTGACAAGGGACATAGTGCGTTCTTGAAGAAGCCAGATGGTACAGTTAACTTGGTAAGTGTGATGGGAATATTTTGCAAGCTTACAGTGTGCTAAGCTTCTTTGCTAGACTGATACTCAACTATCTCACTTCATCATTTTCAACTGCTTCTCACACTTTCTGTCAGTAAACAGACTTTGGTTCATTTATTATCAACCCCTGTTCCATCTCATGTCAATTCTGGCTTAAAAGTGAGCATATAAATTTGATAGGAAAGATAACATCAGCTGCATGACCTTTAGCAATTTTTGCCTGTGACTTCTTTTCCCAAATAATTTCTTGATTTTCTCTTAATGAGAACATAATCCTACAAAAACTCATCTTTTCAGCCTTGACAACCAGAGAGTTGCTTAACTCTCACTATAGTAATCTGAAGAAAAGAGGTATTAACAGCAGGCCCAAGGCAGATTCTATAAGTACTTAGTAAGAGTATTCATAACTCGAATCTGGACAGATATATCTCCTTAAATATTAAATTTAGCTAAAGCATTGCTTGCATTATTTCAGAAAGGATATTCTTCCACACAGCTCCAACAATAAGAAAACATGTAGGGAACATACAACAGTGGGCAATCCATGGATTAGTTAAAAAAAAAAAAAAAAAAAAAATCTACAAGTGAATAAACAGCCAGTCACTTACAGAGCCCAAGAATTAAGGTCTCGAAATCTGCTACTTAATAAGATTCAGAGAGCTAATAATTGTCACCTGTAACAAAGGAAGCAGTTTCTTATTTCCATCATAATAAAAAATCTTCTCTAGCACTTTCACCTCTTATATTTATTGTGAGACAAACATACACAAACTATGAATAAGTTTAAAGACAGTCTGTAAGATGAATAAGCAAGTTACACTTTGGCACACACACAGGAAAAAGAAACCAGACATCCTTACAAACTCAAAAGACAGAGTATCTTTATCTACCTTCTAGACCGAAAGCCAGCCTGGCCACAAGCTTATCAAGGCTTAGAGACTTTCTGTCATCATTCAGTCCATTGAGGGGGGGAGCCACTTTCCTGCCACTAAACATTAATAATTTTATCTCAAGTGTCTGTGGCAGAGAGATTCATTTCCTACAGGCTCCATCTAGGCTTGGTAGCCTTATACATCACTAGCGAGAACTACGACATGATACATGTAAGCACAGTGAGAAGGCTGGAAGGTTATATGCCTTAGCATAGTAGAGCTACTCACAAAAACTTCCACGATAAACTCAGACAGACATTATTCTTACAGTTTGATGGTATAGTTCTTGAAACCCAAAAGACATTTTTTCTGCAAATATTCTGCATTTTTTAACATAGAACAAAGCTGAAGCCAATACTCTTTACATTGCTATGTGCTTATTATCAGATAAATAAAGGAGGTGTTGCCAAAATATTTTCTGTAGGTTTGTCTGGATTGGAGATAACTTGTTTATAATAACAACAGTACCTTTACAAATAAAAATGAATAAAAAAATCCTAAGTAAAAATATCAAGTGCCAGATGTCTTTAAGACTTCAAGAGCAGAAAACTTTAAAACTCTTTCTTTGAAAACTGTTCCAGAGCAATGTGCCTATATTTTATTTTTTGACCCAGTTACTAAAACATTGAAATTATTTTTTGCTAAGGAGTTTCTCTTTAGCAAAAAAACAGAAAGGAAAATTACAATTCCCAACATAAAAGTAGAGTAAAAAAATGTAGAGCTTTTACTTTCATGCCTATAGAGTTGAAGTGATGACATAGATATGATTCAGTAACTGACTGCAAAGACTTTATACAGATAAGAAACACATTGTAATGTACCTGGTCCCATCAAACTGACTGATGAAACCTAACCTCTGCCTACCAACAAAGAGATTACATATTAGACTATCCTGACATCCCTGCCAGCTCCTTGCATGGTTACTTCCAGGACCACAAGGCAGACAATAGCTGGCTGAATGATGCGGTGATTAATCATACTTTGGCTTAGAGGACCAAGGACAAATAGATTGAAATGTTTTAATCAGGGCACTTAACAGAGAGACTAACCTGTAGCAGGACCCTGAATAAGATCCCTCCTCTGTCAACAGTGTAGAGTAGACTTTGGTGAATACATTTCAGATTTTCTTCAGTGAGCATCATGTCAAATGGGCCTAAAATAAGGCTTCAAGGTCAACTGAAATTGAGGCCAACTGAAATGAAAATGAGACCTTCCCATTTGCAGAGTCTTACTGTAATCCACCACACACTTCAAAATATTTGGAAAGATTTTCAATTCAGAAGTATACAGTTTCAGTCAGTTCTATCTGGCAATCATATTCTTGGTGATCTAGAGATTGTACTCTTATCTGTGCAGAGATACACAGATGTGCATAAATACAAAAAAGGATCCTGTGCTGAAACACGTTTTAAAGATGATAACTTTAGCATTAAAGAAAATTTTATTTTGAAAATGTAACGGTGTAACAAATAAAACTGTTAAGGATAGCTGTGATTCTAATAAAATGCAAACGTGCATATACCCACTTAAATACATTTCCTGACTGCTGCTATCAAATTCTTATTTTTTTTTCTTGTCAAAGTGGCCAGTATTTCAGGCTGTACCTGGCTACCTTCAGGCAAGATAGAAATCACTTTCCTCCAGACTTTGCATATGAAAATTGAGGTTGCTCTAAGAAAAGATAGTCATCAACTTCCATTGTTTTTCTTGGAACTGAAGCCAGGTTGCTGTCAAAGAAGCTGGCTGCATTCTGGGCTATTTGGTTAGGAAATTCAACAGGAAATGATAAGGGAAGGGAACAAGACTGGAGGTGAGGTAAAAGTGGTAACATAATCAGCAAGCAAAATAAAGGAAACTCATGAGTGAAAAGAAATGTAAAACTATGTGTTTGCTGTAAAACATTTTTAAGCAGCAGGTAGGGTAAAAGAAGGAGAAAAAATGCAATGTGTAAAAAAGAATGAGAAAAGTCTCAGTGAATAGACTATTTGGAGGAGGAGACTATCTTAAAGAGGATATGGAGACATACTCTGGATAGATGAGTTGCTATATTGGGTATACTGGGGCTACTACGTTAGATAATTGCTAGCTGCAAGACTGACAGTACAAGCAAAGATGAGAACTGAGTGAATAGAAGAGATCACTGGAAAGAAAAGAAAAAAAAAAGTCACCTGGAAAGCCACAGAATTAGAGATCTTCAGTGTAGGAGGTGGGAAAATAAGAGGCCTCCAACTTTGCTGCATCAGGTGAAATAATAGTATCAAAAGATACCCATTCATAATTATGTAATGACTCAAAATGACTGCAGACGCAGCAAGGCTCTTCCCAAAAATGTAAAAAACCTCTCTGATGTTAGACTGTTCCCTGTACTCATACCATAAAACATGCACACAGCCATGCACTTACACTTAATGTATGTTGTCATTATTGTGCCAACTCCATGCACTGATTTGGCAAACTCTCAGTAACCAAGGAATCTAACATCTTCAGTAGTTCAGGATCAGCCTGAGTTACAGCAGATTTTAAGTCTTTGTGAGCATCTCAAACTTTTGGGGACCAGTATTTTAATGACAAATGCAGCTCGTTTGACAAACATTACAATATTTTATTACACCTCAAATGGCAAAGTAATCACTTTGCCTGGGAACGAAAATGTTTCACAAGTATAGAAAATGTAGCACATCTTGTCAAAAGTTGTTTAAAATTTTTAGTGGTGTCATTTTTTTCACCAATATGCAAATATCTATTGAGTATGTTGGGCTGATTTTTATCATAGACAAATGTCATTCTTTTTTCAAGAAGCGGTGAATAGGAAAGGGTTAAAAAACTGAAAAGATCACTATATGGTAGGAATCACGGTATCCCATCTCACTATACCCTAAACTATCACATCCAGTCTGACATTACAGACATGAAAACAGGCTGCAAACTTCATTATGAGACAATGAATGGTATCTATCTCCTTTTATGCACAACACACATACGAGGATGCAACGTAACATGCCAGCATGATACACCACAATCACTGGGTAAATAAAGAAGGGACTGCTGAAAAGCCCTTCTGCTGTTTATGTGAGGGCATTCTGGAATCTGGTTTTGTGCAAGTCACAAAAATTAGGAAAGATCACATATTTGGAATTAGTTTTTTTACTAAATACTTCACGTTGTTCAAGTTTACTATTTATATGCACCAGTTGGTTTACAGTTGCAAATGGAAATATTTGTTCCTGCCTTACAAAACACAGTATTACTTAAAAATGTTTAACTAAGGTATTTAAACATAATTTCCACCAAAGATCCAGATTAAGAAACTTATCTCCAAATGCTTTTATTTTTCACAAACTTTTCCCTCAAAAGCAATCCTAAAAATGAAAGTTACTGCTCTCCTCCCCCAACAAAAAAATGATGGTGTTTTCATTGAAAAAAGGACTAATTGCAGAAAGTGCACAAGGAAGAAAAAAGAAGTACTGAAATGCTAAGCAGCCTCTCTCAGCTGGACAGTAAATTGTCTCTGTGAGGCACTGCCTCAAAGGACTGTTCCTATCTTCTGAATCTTTGGTGTGTTTGGGTTTCTTTCAAGTAGATTTTCCAATGCCTGTAACAGTATTTTCTGATCAGAAAGCTATTTTATTTAATTTAAAATTTTTAAATACTCTCAAAAAACTGAAGATCCTTTTAATTATTCAATTCAAAGTCACATAAGCTGCATCCTGTTTTGAAATGTCATCCTAACTATGAGTTGTAAAAGGAAATCTACCAGCATGCAAGTCAGTTGATTAGAGAGTAATAAAGACATTGAGATTCAAGTTCCCAAGTCAGAAAATGTGTCTACCCATAACTACTTACTAATATAACGCTTGGACCTTTTAGTTGGCATTACAACAGCATGCCAAGCAAGCAAAATGTGACCCCGCTAAACATACTACAACATTTTCATCATTTCCCTCTCATGTTGCCACTCCATATACATTCTTCTTCTCTTTCCTTCCATCTCCACATTTCTTTGCAAGTACATATTCCCATGTCCCCCAGTTTCTCACTCTCAAGTCTGACTCACTGGTTCCTATTATAAGCGCTAACAAAATATCCCTTAAATTACTCTGAGAGGACACTGCTCGTGCTATGGGATTTAATGCCCTCCTCTGCAAGCAGAAGTGGCAGCTTACCAATATGCTCCTCACTGTGCAATGTACAGATATCCAATGCCAGACTTCAAATTGCTCAACAGCAAGTTTTAAATCATCCTGCCGAGGAGTCTGTAGGGAGACATACCAGTCTTTCTGCAGAGGGAGATCAATGAGCTGTGGAGACATGCTGGCCAGGAATCTCCCTTTCATCTAGATATACACAGTGTGACACACCAGGTGCCAGCTTAACTGCTATTCTTACGGGAATGGGCAACTTTTACATTTGAGAGATGAGTGCTTTTTTTTTGAGTTTATATATTATTTTTAATGTGTCAAAGATTTATTGTGGGAGTTAAAGGGTTGAATAAAGTCAGCCAAAAGAAATTCTCAAGCTTAGTGTGATGCAAGACATCAGGGACTTACAGAATTTTACCATCATGTTGATCCTGCTTATGAACTCTCCTCTGCTGGCATCCCTGACACAGTCAATCTCTGGTCAGTGACGTGGCTCTTCATAAAGGCAAGGGCCAAACTGAGCTTTACGAGCAATACATACCTTATGTACACACTTACAGGGCACCTCTCTCTCTCTCCCTCTCCCCTCCCCCCCCCTTCCTCCCCCTAGAAATATAGAAATATAACTTTCTTTCCCTTGTTTAGGTAAATATTTGCAAGGTTGCACAGGCCCTCTGGAATGAAAGAAAACAACCTGAAGAAATGGAAACATGTCCAGAGTTGGAGTGGACAAACAAGTGTCAGTACGTCACCTGCACCCAGAGAAAGGGAAGGTGGAACTGGCCCTGTAAACATATTTCTGCCTTATTATTGACCTGTTTCTAGTAAGATCTGAACTGGTATCTAAAGCCTAATGATATTGATAATAACCTTTGACAGCAATGGAACTTTAAAACATAAAAGTTCTTAAAAGACTGACGGCTTTTTGTTACTATAATGAGCCAGGGTGTATTTCATGGCTGTAAAGAAAAGATGAAGCTGTAGTCCTAAAGATGGATCATTGTTGTCCACACCAACATGAGATTTTCTGATAAATAGTTGTATTTTTAGCTACCAAGGATTCACAGATTCCATATTTGATTGCCATACGCAGCAGTTGCTTAACTTTTCTTTCCCCCCTTTTTTTTTTTTTCCCTTTAAATTGATCATAACTTCTCAACACTTCCCTCTGTAGAGTTATATTAGGCATTGCCCCATGAGCTCTTTTATCTTTTCATTCCTAGGACAGGCTATCTTTTCCTGGTTCCTAGGAAAGTAGTAAGATCTAGGCAACAGTTCTGTAGACCTTTGCTAGATGTCAAGAAAAATTAAAATAGTTCTTGCTCTCACAGAAGTGCTAGACTGGAATAGTGCACTTAACATTGAATATCTCTACGTCAGAAATATAAAGAAACCAGGGTGGGGGTGAAATAAAGAACAGAGATTAATAAGAAAATATATTTATAAGTCAGTTTGTATGAGACACTTGCTCTCACTACAGGAGAAAAAAAAAAAGGCATTTGAAGATTGGTGGTGTGATCCTCTAAGAGTTTTCCTGAGAAGGTAAGACTTTTGCGTAGCTGTCACTGCAGCTGTGCATTATCTGATAATATGTATTCAGAGAGCAACGTGCATCTCGGGGTATAGAGCAACTGAAATACATGTACAGATAATGAGGATGCTGAAGGTTCAGGAAGCTTGCAAGGTTCAAAAATCATATTTTTTTTTTCAAACAACATTTCATTTCAACATTGAAAAAATATTAGGGAAAATATGTGAGCTCTTCTTGGCTTTCTTGCTGATCACATGTAAAGTGCAAGCTATACTGACAGATACTTTTCAAGAATTTTCAAAGTATGAATGCAAAGCATAGACTACCAGCGACACATTAAATATATAATGAAAGGACAATGATAACAACATCTAAAAACTCAAAACATACCTCATTAATTTTGGTTGCGGTTCCCCTTTTGTTGTTTTTTTTTTGTTTGTTTGTTTGTTTTTTTAAAGTTGCTTAATCAGAAAGAAGTTATATTACTTTGAAAATTTTCACTTAAAGGGATACATCTTTAGGATAGATATAGCATCAGAAATTTCAATCTCCACAAAATATTTTTGAGAACTTTATAAATAACCCAGATAACAATTTCTATTGGAATGGTCCAGTTAGCCTTGATTGCAGTGTGACCATAAAAAAATTGTGTCATTCAGAAAACTTTCTGGCAGACCTATGCTTTCACTGTAACTTTCAGGTGCATTTTTCTTTTTATTGCTACTGTATTTAACAGTTTATCATGCATATTTTTCTCTGCAGCTGGTATTTTCCAGTTCTGCTTTATTTTAAGTGAGAGAACTGAGTGAAAGCAGTAGAAAACTTCAGAAAAATTAATTTGTTTTTAACCTTGCACCATTTTTCTTCATTTTTGTTTTCTCATCTTCTTGTAAGGAAATAAGAAGTCTGACACTTTGATGTTTATATTTTGCATATAATTGCTGGCAAACCAGTATACAAATTGAAATGCCAAGTGAAAAGTGTTTAAAATAAGAACTGGCTGACTGCTTTCTTTAAAGCATACACTTTTAATCTATCAGTAACAAAAAGTACTACCTTAGGAAATACCATCTATGAAAAGCCTTTGGGTAAATTATTGTAAAACAGTGTGATTCTCATTTGCAGAGACTAAATAAGGAACAGCCTCTATTAACAGTTGATATGGAAACTGGGATATAAAATATTCTAGAAACGTTGCCCACAGCTTAAAAGTTTATTAAACTAAACACTAAAGTGGAGGGAGAAGAGGCAAAAAAAACCCCAAATCAAACAGGGAACGAGAAAGAAAGATGATCAAAGTAAAAAAGAGAAGGGAATAAAGTTATACCTTTTATAAATAATGATAATAATTAAAGTATGCTTCATGATGCAGCAACCTGGTAACTAATTCACCAAAGGTGGCATACTGCAATACTTTAAAAAGAAAAGTCTCACTGTATCTGTCACTTGATTTTGCCGCCAATGAAAAACTACAGAAAGTTACTTTGACCATTAATGCTCTAGCCTGCTCTTCAACTTTAACAGCAGAAAAACTTTCAAGAACATCAACTAAAGAGGAAAATCTAGTTTCTTGAAATAATTTTTATTTCAGTGGCAACAGGCAGATTTCAGATTTCTGTCACCTACAGACCTGTCTGTCTAGACTGAGATTTTGAAAACCTTCGCATTGTAAATTCTTACACCTTCAGGCAACACTTATTTTTCCACCAAGATTTTTCTACTTTGACTTCTCAATACCAAGACACCTTAACATCACAGCATCTTGCCTTTCACTAAGAAAAGTGGAAATGAAAAATCAAGAAAAAAAGCCTAAAGGACAACTTCAGTTATCAGGTTGAACTATGATTGGAGGCAAAATATTTTCTGCTTAAAGGCTTTGATAAGACATGTCATTTTACCAAAGAAGATTCTTCATTTTCAGGAAAATAATTTGTCTTACTTAGGAAATTGTTACTCTTACTGCCAAAATATTTTAATTCCTCAAAGGCAATGAAGAGAGCTTGACTTTGCCAGACCTGAAACAGCATCGTGCCAAACTTTTCTGAGAGGTGGGCACAAACCAAGACATCAAAGGTTTCCAAAGTCTAAACCCTGCCTCAGCTGAACAAACAAAATCTACAGAGAGGAAGATTTAAACTTGATGAGACAAGTAAAAATTAAAATTCAAAACAAAAAACTACCTGTAGTTTTCAGGATGGATCATTTTCAATCTTAATCTCAGTGACTTTCTGGACTGCAGTCACACAGTCCTGTCTGTCCCCCTGGGAAAGTCTCCTTCAACCCATCAGCTCCCAGTCTAGGTTTAGGTCTCTTCGCTGTTCTTCATAGGAATCTCACAGTTTCCTTTCCCACTGCAGGCCCTTTCTTACTGTCCTTTCCCCTCCCTGTCACATCCTGCACCTAGAGCCATTTTTTTGTAGGTTATACATGTTCAGTTCCTTTCAGGCTAAAAACACCCTTGCCCTAGAAGGGACCAGTGGGCAGCAAGTTTTTTTTCTCTGCTACTTCAACACATCCTCTTAGCACACACAGACATTGAACTGAAAGAGAATTAAATGATTGTATCACAATCCCATTCTTCTCATAAGCTTTAGATGTATAAGAAAAATAGGAGGAAGAGGTTTTGTGTTTATTTAGTTAATGTCTTTTAAATAAAAATATTTTGCAGTGAGAACCCTCTGGAGGATTTTGGGGCTTTTGGTTTTAGAAAAATAGCCTAGTATTTTGGAAATGAAAGGACATTTTTCTTAAATCCTGTTCTATAAAAAATTCAAGGTTAAATTAACCTGTATTAAGTTGACAACTAAATCCCTGCATAGGAAACCAAATATAGTATTTAACTGTCAACTCAATTCCAAAGAGATATACTTAATTACATAAAATTAAGTCAGACAGTCAGTAAAATGAAACAGATCCCTGGAGAACTGCTGTACTGTGCTAACATTTGCACCACACTCTTGCAATAGGAGTAGAATCCAGTTTTCTTAACTGAGACTGCTTGTTCCAAAATGTATCCACTTGCACTAAACATATATGGTATACATGACATTTATCATATAGGTGCCTAAAGGAAAATTTTCAATAGCTTCCTAAACCAGTAATCTGATGTCTATGACAATTACACAGGGTGAGTACTCTTGAAAAACAGGCCTGTTCTTGTCAATTTACCTAAAAATGGACTGATACCAATTACTTAATGAACATAAAGCTTCAATCCTGTTAATGTTAAGGCTCAGAAGTAGCTTCATTATCTGTATACTGAGGTCACTCAAGTTGCTAATAGATGTAGGATTATTTAACTGTGTTTACAGTTTTCATATTTGTATTTAATTTGTCCTTATATGGCATTTATTACTTTTTAAACAACTGATTAATTCTTGGCATCATTTTTGTAAACAAAGGGTGACCACAATGCAATATCTGCATGAAGATGAAAGCAAACTTCACAGCTTTTCTAATACATGGACCAAACAGTATGGCTAATTTTTCAAAACTACTGTCTCATTTCTTTATGCCATGTATACCAAACGTGCTCATGTCCATAAGCTGTGATTTGCAATATGGTTCAGCCTGAGTCAGGGTCAATTGACTTATTCCTTCTGTCTTCCTGCTTCCCTTCCATTTTTCTAACTTCACTGGACAAATATTTACAATATGTCATGTCTTGGTACCTTGACTTGTTTTCACTAAATATGCTAATGGGAAATCTTTAATCAACTTTCAGACCTGAAACAAGTCTCCCATTCTTTGGATTCATAGTAGTTACATGCTCTGCCAAAAATGTTGTTCAGGTAACGGACCTGAAAAACTTTAGCACAAATTGATATCAATGTCCCATTCAAAAAGTATGCAGATGGGGGGAGAGTTGGAAATCTGTTTAAAAAAAAAAATAAAAAAAAAATAAAAAAAAGACTGAGAAAACTCCAAAAGGCATTCAATAGGTTGTGTGCTAGTGAAGCAAGGCTCACTGGTTTCTGTGCGATTGCTCCCAATAACATTCTCTGAGAAAAGCCTTTGTACAAACAAACAAATGTACCTTTCTTGAAGAATAAGTTTGTTTTCCTTCTTCCAGAAGTCTTTGAAGTCAGAACTGAATTCATGCCAAATACTGAAGAAAGAATGTGGGGACACCTCTTTCTCTCCCATTTTTGGTTTCATACAGAAATAAGCTGCAGTTTCCAAAAAGCTGTCAAAGAAAGCAAAAATGGCAAATGTTTCAGTACCCACTGATGTAGATTTTTTTTTTTCTCTCACTTAACACTGACACAGTATTAAATTATTCTTGGTAGCAGATCTAAAATAAAAGAATGTAAAAACATAACAGTTCCGAGCTTTTTGTATACAGATAAATACACAATATAAGATGATTTTTCAGCAAAGTTGAGATCTGGCATTTATCATAGGTTCTGGTTTTGACCAAAGTATTTTCCATTTCAAAAGCTAAAATGAACGGACCGTCCATAGCCCTGCAAATCCGGACATCCACACTTGCCCATATACTGCTTTTCTGTTGTGCTTAAAGCTGTTTTCAAAACACAGAGTCAAAGCTGTGTAAGGACTGTAAACAAAGTTCTACAAGTTCTGTTAGATCTATGGTACAACCCAATAGGGTAGATAGCCAAGATTTAACATTTCTGTGTAGGCTTCAAACTCAAGCCTCCTGTGTACTAAACAAGAAATGACGCAACAGAAAACTGGGCCAGGAGTAACTGTGGTAGAAAACAAGTGCCCATCATGACTCTACCAGAATGATCCGACAAGTCCTTCTGAGACCAGCAAAAATAAAGTAGCATATTAAACACAAAACCTACACATCAAGAAAGAACAGCTGCTGAAATGCAAAGGTCGTCTTTCTAACACTGAGTGAGGATTGTGACTGCAATTAAATTTAACAAATCTCTGAGGTTGAATTGCTTCTATTTTATTTCAAATTTAAAAATACGTAGGAATGTTGTAGGAAGCCATGGAAAAATTATTTCAAAAATTAATTGCTTGATTAACTATTTTTCCATTTTATTTTTTGACTTAAATCTTTGTAAATACTGGAGCTTTTAAGAACATTTTTCTCATCTGAAGCTCAACATGGAAGCCTCTGGAGAATTGGTTATTTTATGAAAAAAAAAAAAAATCTATGGAAAGCTCTCTTGAAATATAATTGTAGATGCTTTCTCACTGATCTATTACTACTCATTGACTCCTATGATAATTTTCTGTGGAACACACACCACAGTTTTAATAACTTTAATTATGGAAAAAATGTTAATTCCAGTTAAATAGATGGAAATGTCATTTTAGTCACAGAAGTTGTATCTTCATTCATAGACTATTGTAACTGAAGATAGAGTACTTTGGTAGTTGTATAATTTAAAGTATTTAATGGTGACAATAATATACAAAGATTCAACAATTCAGAAGGATCAGTCTCACAAAGCCTCTGAGAAACTGTTTGGCCTAGTTCTCAATACTCCAGTTGTTTTCCCCAACATGAAAAATAAATGTCTACATAAATTATCCTGTCCTAAAAAAGCCTACAGCTTACAAATTTAACATCAGTTTACCAATCAAATTCTACACACTTTTTCCTCTTAATTTGTTATTAATTTTTCCATCTGTTCAAGCAAAATGAAGCTGTTGAGCAACAAAGATGCAGTACAAAAAAAAAAAAAAAGACAACAAAAACATCCTCACTTTTTAACCCATTCCGTTGATACTCAAATGCCGCCTTAGCCAAGTGTACCATTTCTTCAGCTCTCTGTTAGCCTGCCATGGCACTCTGTTCTGTAAGTTGGCGCTTAGTTAATAAATAGCATGTCTTTTTTGTGGCTGGCTTTTGTTGTGTTTTTTCAGATAATTTATAGATGAGTGATACTACTGATTAAACCAAAATATTTCATTTTACTTACCTGTTTACATTTTTCCCACACTTATCATCTATCCTGTGGTCCCACAAAATTACTCAAAAAGAATATCCCTGACATTCATCAGTCAGCTGCATTACATTTTAAACTTTTTGCCTACTTCCACATATTTTCAACTTTTTGCAAGACTGCAAACATATAAGGGAGATCTTTTGGTTTTCCTCCCAGTCCCTTCCCCCAGACTTACAGCTCTGGAGATGGCTAGTGGGGAAGTGATATAAAAGGCTCATTTGATTTTTCAGAATGAACCAGCAGCATTTTTGAAGGAACATGAGGAACACAGGACAAGAGAGAAATCTGGAGGCATCAGCTGAGTCAATGGCTTATTTTTGAGGAAGCTCTTAGAATGAAGGTCATTAATGATTTACAGAACATAGAAACATCAGAAGTTCAAGTAAGAAACCTTGTTCTGAGAAACGTGTCTTCAAACCATTCTGCAAATCACAATAACGTGAAAAGAATTTGACAGTGAATGGCCATCCTAAGCAACGCTTTTAAATTTGAGGTAAAGAACTAGAATTCCCTCACTGGAAAACATCCCAAGAAACAGGAAGCCAAGACAAAATGAAATTCATACTGAACAGGAGAATGCTCAAAAAAAAAAAAAAAAATAAAAATTGATAAACAGCACTAACATTTAGCCAAGATGCAAAGGCTTCCATTACTCTTCAATTATTCCAACTATCCTCTGGGAGCAGGAGACAGCTAATATTTTTTTCTCTGGTGACTGAAAATCTCCCCAAGGACCGCTTGTATAACACGTACAACCTTACACATGCCTACAGATGTGTCGAACAGCTATAACTTAATTTCTAGGTTTATAGAGAGAAGAGAAATTCTCAGCCAGGTTGCTTGCCTCCCTGGCAGTTACTTTGGGAGGCAAGGGAACTAAGCTGTTTGTGAAATGTGCAACACCAGCAGCATAGCAGTTTGTCATTGTTAATACGTCACACCTTTCTGATGCCTGGGAACAACACACAAGACATCAGTCGTAACACAGTAAGACTTCAGGGCACAAATCACCATGGATCACATTTTTTTTTCTCTATGTGCAGATCAAACAGTCAAGACAGTTATTGTATTTTTTTTTCAACCAGAGAGGTCTCCCCTTATTTAGCAGTTAAGTACATTTAGAAGACAGATGGAAACCTGCTTGCTATACATTTGACGCTATACATTTTTGTAGTACAAGACAAATTGCATAATTCACACATGAAAGACAAAGCAAATAAAGTGAATCCAAATACATCAAATAATAAAACATGCACAGCAATAAATCCTCTATATTACTATGCTCTTTAAATATCTGATCTGGAAATGTTTATGAATGTCAAACTAGACATATCACAAAGCTGATTTCAGGAGAGGACACACATTTTAAATACAAAGAGAAATTTGGATGACATTGTCATAACCTCAAGACTAGATATCATCCTTTCAGACTTCAGCCAGGCAGCAAATACCTTTTCTCTGGTGCTTTTCAGTGGGGAGGCCCATTCAAATTTTCCTGTTGATCCTTCAGCAGATTTTGAAAACCAAACCTCTGCAAGTACCATTGATACTGTTCCTGACTATATGTGCAGGCACACAGACATTTTGAATCAAATAAGGGACTGGAGTTCAGAATGCTTTTGTTCCTGTACTCAAATTAATTTCTGCATCATACAACTTTGCAAAACTCACCTGACCTCTCCGAATTTCATTTCACCTATCTGCAAAATGAAATGTTTGTTACCAAACAGGTATTGCAAAGCTTTTTTGGTGTCCATTTCTCAAGTGAAAAGGTTCTTACTTTTCCATACTCTTATTGAATGTCTAGAAGAAAAGAATGTGCATTAGAGAAGAGATAGCAGTCATGGAAGAGGGAAGGAAGGGCATGTGAGTTATTTTCAGGGATTAAAAGAGGTAAAGGAGGTCACTGGCTTTGCTTCAAACAGCCTGACTTTTCAAGCATGATTAAAAATAAGGCAGTGATGTTCACACCACTGTCTTATCCTGACCTGGCAAAAGCTAGAGTTCTGTAAACACATTTCAGACTGGGTTTCATATCCCATTGTGCTGGCCATGAAGGAGAATTAAGTAACCTTAACTCTCTCAAAACAATGGAAGAGTTGCTCATCCCTGATAAGTAAGGAAGGAAATAAGATCAAGAAAGATGGTTAGTTCCTTTTCTCATCTTCTAATTTTCTTGGTTCAAGTGTTTGTGTAATTCAGAAAAATCACTGCAGACTGAGATAATTGAACTCACTGCTTACTTAAATGTGGAAATTTGATGAATGAATCACTGGACTTTCCTATGTGCTCCCTTGTGTACAACTATGAGACTATGTAAATGATTTTTCTATTTGGAGGGAAGGAAGGAATGGGTGTGCTAACAGGGAAACCAAATTTAATCATATGAGAAAGAAAAGAAGCCATTCACATCGCAAATGATTCATTGACAGCATTTCTAGCTAAGAGATCTGATCCATTAGGAATACTTTAAAAGCAGCTACGGATTATTCAGTTGTTTTCTATTCCATTCTGAAGCCAGTTAGCAAGTTGTTGCAGCCAATGATTCAGATTCAAGCCGGCTGTGTGCTATGCATTGGACACTTTATAAATATGTACAACATATGTTTGTACACATGCATGTATGTACGTGAACGCATGCGGTAGGTCAAGGAAAAGGAGAGGGAGAGGAGACAGAGCAGCTGGCAGCTACAAAAATACTTCTTTTGCTCAAAAAAAAAAAAAATAGCAGCAATAAGGACACAAATCAACAAGACTAAGCAATGGACAGCAGTAGTTTCATCTCAGCACTATTTGATCAGGCTTCTGAGGCCAAACAAATAGCAAAGCAACCATAGGTACAGACATGCCCTGGCTGACCTTTCTGAGAAATGGTGAACACACTCAAACACACACGTATCTGATTTCCCCATACAGAAAACTAAATCAGAGTAAAGATTTGTTTCAATGTGGATTTAAAAGCAGAAAAAAAAAATGTTTCTACAATTCTGCAAGAGAGATTCTGTTTAACAGATTATGCATTTTGGTTGAAGTTCAAACCTGGATATTCTTGACTACTTGGGCTTGGCTTTATAAATTATTAGGCATCGTTTATGTACATTTGAGATTAAGAACAGCTAGTCTTAGTGGTGGTACTGTGTTACTTTTGTGAAACAATTGTGTTTCAGAAGCAGCTCTGAGTCAGGCAGGAGCTGCTAAGGTACATTTTAGTTTGGTTAGACACAAGTAAAATTCTGAAATAAGCATAGTCTACCAAAAGGAAGAAGGTAAAAATGGGAGAAAAGACAGTATGTGCCTCTTACTACTTTAAATCTGACATCAGTTACATTTAAAGCCAAACTGAGTTGGCAAGCATATAAACCTGCTCAGAGTATTGATTCTGAATTGATGATTACGTAGGGAAGATGAGTATCATATATAGGTAACAGTACATGCTTCCTGGAAAAGCTAATCATATGAATTGTCATATTAGTTCTTGTTTTGTTTTATAAAGAGGAAAAGGCTTTGTATGCATTTTCTTTGTGTTTTCAATAGCTGAAAGCATCAATGAGAGTTAGTCTTAAGACAGAATACCAAGTAGTTCAACAAAGTCACACAAAATTATATAAAATGAAACAGAATCAGCATCAGGTCATTGAGATAGCCCAAGGCTGTGAGGAAACTTAATATGCACAGCATCCTAAGAAGCCTCTCATCTTCTATTTGTATATTTTGTTGAGGGTCCTCTCTGCACTATAACTTTACATCACTTTCTTCACCTTTTTTTTCTTTTTAAACTATCATTGCCTCTCCTCAGCGCTGTCCCTTGCCCTGCAAGTGGAAGTGAGAAAATATAAAAATAAACATAGGTTTTATTCAAAATATCTAGTATTTAAATGTTGGTAAGAAATTTCTTGGGGTCTTCCCCCCCCCCTTTTTGTTTTTAAGGAGGAAAAATGTCTTTCTTATATTAAAAAGAAAGTTGAGCTAATACGCCAGCTTAAGTCAGCTGCCAGAATCATTAATCTCTTCTTTCATTTGCCAATTTATATTGTGTAACTATGGATTTTGTAATATTGTTCCTTAGAAAATAAGTCTCAAGAGATTTTTCCTTTCCTCTAAAAAAAACCTGCCAAACATTTGCAATATTTTGAATCCTAAGTCATCTCCCTCGTCTCTAGTCCCTTGCCTCCTATAAATTCATATTAAACAGAAAAGTGTTTTGTTGCTCCAACTAGATGAAAATTAACAGCTTCAACAACAACAAAAATCCTTCTACCTTTCAGGTACCATTTTTCCCCCACAGCAAAAGCCCAACAAAAAGCATTCAATGTGAAGAACAGGAAATTATGTTTTGACAGGCCAGTCTGCCTTGTTCATGAGAATTTTGATATTCCCCCGCCCAATACTAGGAATGCTTTACACCTTTAGTGTTCATCAACAGTGATCAATATTATCTTGTACACATTGATTAGTAACACAAATGCACAAATTAAAAATTTTGTGCTTTATGCCATACACTGAAGGCAGCAGACCCAGTAACTAAAGCAGAGAGTATACTGTGACACAGACTGTTAAATTCAATAAGTGTTATGAATATAACTTTGCATTTAAAACAAATATTTGAGAAAAACTAAAATTTTTAGAAACCTGATGAACTCATGGTGTTAGCAATGAATAAAACCTTCACATAGATTGCCATATCAACCTCAGTCCAAATTGTTATTCCAGACCCTTATATTTATATCATTCAATGGCTGCATACTTATTTAGTCCTGTCTTTCAGCAACAAAGTCCCTCACAACACAGGTAGTAAAGAGGAAAAATAATATGGCCATATCTAATTTAAGTTATAGTTTTGTTGGAAGGTGAATTTGAGCACTGAGATTTTCACAATCTGTTTGCTCCAGAAATTATTTTTATCAGGTCCAGATTAAGGTATATCAGTTGGGCACAATGAAGAAACTTGCCAAATCACTTCTTGTTCCTTATGTCTTCTGAAAACATTAGGTTATCAGGGATCACAGTTAACACTACATCTTAAAAGTATTCTTCAAGATTTTCCTTCACTGTTTTTATTATTTATTTGTTCTTCCTATTTTTATTCTCATTCTTCTCTAAAACACTAGGCTACAGCCTGGTCCCTCTATATGTTTGGTTTTGGGCTGGGTTGGGGTTTTTTTGCATTGCTCTGACATAAGCAAATGCTTTGCTGATGTAACAATGCCATCTCTTATCCGAGGTGGCATTAGGATTAGTGCTAAATTATGTCACAAGCAGGATGGAGCTATCTTGGTAGACAGAATTTTTCTGATGAGAAAAAAAAATAATGTTTAAAAAGCCATTCTGCACATACTGAATCAGCCTCCAGCCATTTGAAAATCAAAGGTCACGAAATGTAGGTTAGAGGTATTTTTGCTACCTTCACTATATCACATACAAAGTATTCGTCAGCCATAGCTCACCCAGTAATTGGGGTTTATGTGAACCCAAGTTCTGTTATGCATATTTAAAGGTTATGTCTCTGTTCCAGAATATTATTCAGATTGAAATATGAATTGAGATAATATATTAGAAACAGAGCTAACCTTGGGTTCTTTTTTGTCTCTGACAATTGTATTCTAACAGGCCACTCAGAGAAAAAAAAAAAAGTTAGCATGACTCTTCTAACTCATTTTTAATTTGCATGTGCTTTCTCCTGTCATTTTAAAATTACAATTTTAAGCAAATTCAAACTTTCTCACAAAAACTTGGCTTGAGGTATTTACAGTTCCCTAGATGCATTGGTGTTAGCTGCAATCCACCGTAATCTGCCTAACTTGCATGAATGTGTAGGTTCTCTTTCTCAGAGTTTAATGCTTTTAATTTTATATTAGTGTGGATATCATGCCCATGCATGCCACCTAAGCTGTTCTGTAGACACATGGATAGCTCTGTGCTAAACTGGGCATATACAATATGAGCATGCGTAAAACAATGTCATGTAATTGTGTGCACTGGAAAATCAGGCCCAGTAACATATCCAAGAGAAAACTATTTTTCTCTCTTAAAAAAAGACTAACATATGAGCTTCAAACATATTAAATAACCCTTGGCCAGTTGAACTTGAAGAAATAATAAGGTGCCAGTAGACACAGAATACAGTGGTAGAATGAGTTTCAACAGCAGTGATCTTACATACAAGCTGCTAGCCTCAATGCTGTGAGAAACATCTAAACGCCTCATGTTAAAGCCCAACTTACCTCCAGATGTTTCTGTTAACATACCTCATCTTCACCGTCTAGTGCAATGGAGGCCTTTGAGCAATCATTATTCCTTAAAGAGGTTATAATTACATATGGAGGTAGCATAACCGTTGTGTACTAAATATTGTGTTGGAAGTTTTATTATGTTTCTTTCAACTTACAGAGGTCAACCTCAGACTTGTAGCCTGCGTGCTCCCAATGTATGGCTCACTTTTGTAACTGAAATTCGTGTAGGGTCAAGGTCAGAGTTATCTAACATAGTAAGAACTAATTCGCCTTAAATCTGGAGTGGATTATTTAGATATCTAGGTAGAAACCACAGAGAACTTTACCGGATTTCACATACATATAGTATTAACCCATGCTCTAAGAATACAATCCAGCATAGATTCAGTTTTATACATGTGCATTTACAAAAATGCACTCTAAAAATAACAAGTGAAATGAATCTACAGGTCTGATCGGGAGTATTGTCATAAGCACCAAAATAGAAAGAGTACAAGTCAAACTTAGGTTTCAGTTTCTATTCTTTGAAAATTATAGAATAAAAATACTCTAAAATACTTGAATATTATAGAACCTCCTAGCATTTTAAATGTTTTGTGATGCACTTTCATTTTAACCCTTCGGGGTTGCTCTGAAGAGTGTTCTGACTTAATTCAATGTACAAGAGCTCTCTTCAACATGTATGAACACAGGATTCCCTAATATCATCAAAAGCCAGCACAACTATAAATGGAAGAAATCCAGATTTGGAGAAGACAGAAATGTTCATGGGGTCTTTCATATTCTTAGAGTCAATTACAACAAAATCCCATGAAAGTGAATTGAAAGACTTCAAAATTTGGGTTAATGAAGTGTCAGAATGAAAAGGCCTTTGCATGTGTTTTTCAAATATTAGGCATTTATGATTGAACTCCTGACCTGTCCCAATACATTGCCTTCATAGTAGTGACCACATCTTTGTTTAGATGAGTAGAGAAAAATAGGTAGCATTTTCTATAAGGATCCAGTTTAAATGACAAGGTAGCAGCCATTGGAACTGATGGAAAGATTGTAATAAATAACCATGTCACTCCGGATATGCGAGTCATTGATATTCACACATCCAAGCAAAGCTAAAGAAACCATACTCCTTTGGCCTAAGAAGACACTCTCATGTCTGGAGAAGCTGTTCCCATCCCTTCCAAGGATTACAGGAAGGCTTCGTGGTGTTTCTTGCTCTAGTCGTTTCGTTTGGGGTGGAGACAGAACGTTTACCTCCTCAACAGATTAAGGTAGAACCATCTTTCAGGCAGCAATTGAGAAAAGAACTGGGTGCAAGTTATCCCATGAGAAGCATTCGTTTAAGACACAGTGCAGAAGGGATCTGGCTCACTAAAGCTGTTTCTGAATCTAGCTTATTAAGGAAGACAAGAAACAAGGCAGCAAGGCCAAGGAACAAACTGAGGAAGAGTAAAGAGGCAATACTTTTTTTTCCTAGTCACGTAATCTCCATATATGAGAAGCACAGTGGGGTTTCAGCAGTAGGCGGAGGCAAGCCCTATACTGTGGAGGGGCTGATGGCAGCCTTCCATCAGCTGGAAATTATTACAGAAGGAATGACCTATATTGTACAAGTTATTACTGGATAGTTCCCAGATGAGTTAATGCAATTGTGACCTAATTAAACCACGTCTCTGACATTCTGCTTTTCTATTTGCATATATATGACAACAGCAATATAATATAATAAGTCTTAAAGTAAATCTTAAAATACAGCAAGGAAGAAAGCAACAACTGTAGTGGCAAACCAACATAAGAGTAAAAGCAGAAGTGTTATCCACATTTAAGTCACAGTCATTGCAAATGTGGACACTATACTGTGAAGGTCTTAGGAAACAATCTAACTAATCAGCTCTGGAAAACAATATGATGAAAGAAAAAAAACCTACTGAACATAATCAGAAGCTGATGCACAAGGGAGAGACACTGGGCTATTCACACGTACACACATGCACACAAGCGTTTTACTTCAGCTGTAACAGCTCAAGAGGAATATCTTGAATTTTTGAGGACTACTCAGTGAAACCACCTCCTGGACATAAACTGGAGGTCAAAACAATGTGGCACATTTACAGATTTTAATTTCTGTGTTGTTTTTTTTTCCCCATTAATTTTATTAGCTATATGATTCTTCTCAGTTTTTTTTTAATCCTAAATTTAATTCTATAGTATTAGGTTTGGATATGATCAGACCCCAGTTATATTAACTATGTTTTTGTCAGGGTGTAACTTAGCTGTATTGTTATCAGTGCTACTTAGCCATATAACTGTAATTGCACCTTAAACTAATATCCTTTATCTTTTACTCTAAGATCTAAGAATAGATCCTCTACATAAACTGTAGAAAGTTGCATAAAGATGAGTTTATGTTACAGAATATTAAATCTCTGAATTGTACCCCAGTCTGTTAAGTTATACTACCATTTGTTCATACTAGCACTGAATGCTATTAAATGCAAACTAATTTAAAATTAATAGAATAAAATAAGTTTTTGAAGCAAGCAGCCCAACATCTTTAAAAGATAACACTCTTACAGACAAAAATCAATCGTGCAAATGGTTAACGATTTGCAGTCATTTGGCAAATATTTTCAGAAAAGGACAAAGACTTCATCTTTCAGGGAAAGATCAATTACCCGTATTTCAGAAGAGACTTTCTGACATAACTAAACTGCTGGCTAAGTTTCCATTACTGCATATTTACGGGCCCTGATATTTTGTTAGAGACAGGATACTAAACTAGAATGATCCAATCTGTTTAACAGTCTGTAAGCTTCTTCTATACACATTTCCTTCACTCACCAAGTATTTACTTTTTGCTGATCCAACTAATGTATACCTACAGTCTGAAATGAATTACCATGAGCAATTCAAGTCTGCATGCTGGGAGCCACACAGCAAGAAAAGAGACCTAACAGGAAAGGAACCAACAAAGGATGAATGGCCAAAGCGTAGTGAAAGATGGACTCCAACAGCATATTCTTGCCTTTCAGTTAAAAGTGTTGTGCTGTTTTGTTTTGGTTTTTTTTGTTGTTGTTTGTTTTGTTTGGTTTTTTTTTTTTAAACTACATACCTCTCTTTATTCTGAGCATTTCACCACTTTATTTCAATCATTAACTCAATTTTCACTTTAACTTTATAGTTCACTTTTGGAAACAATCCAAACCATTGTGTGGAGGGTAGCAAGGCGGGAGGAACATTTACTGTTTTAAAGGATTACTAGACTTAGGTGCTACATTTCTAGGTGTTGCTTTTCAGCAGTGCCATTGTACCATACTGTCTACTATTTCTCTAAGTGTCATCAACTTGTCAGCTTATAAGCAGGTGTAAAGCTTTGTTCCTCCCCAAGTCTGGTGTTCAGTGAAGCCAATGGAAGTCTGCAAAGAGTGTTGTGTCAGGAGTACTTTTTTTGCAGGGAATTTAAAGGTAAACATTTCTCTTCAAAATTAATGTCATTTGTTGCTACAGCAAAGAAACCAACAACACCTTGCTAAATGGATTATTAAAGTCTTGAAAACAGAAGACGTGTCTGGAAGGCTGCACTCAGGAAGCACTTAAAAGCTTAAAAATCACTGGAATGTGCAAGTAATGGGAGCAAATTATAAAATAAACCAAATAAAAAAATCCTGACATGGGAAGATGAGTGTACCATACCCAGCCACACACATCCTAAATTCCCCAGTTGATACTTATGTCAGAAGGCAGAAAGTCCTTTGTTTGGCTTTTTATAAAACATATATTCTCATAATGCATTGAGATTTACTAAAAAACAGATTAAATTCTCAGATTTGTTAAAATCAGTGATGTACACAAAGCCATGACAGCAAGCAGCATTTCTGTCTATCCAGCCCTTATTAGGCATCACAGTAGGAAAAACGGATGAACAGTTTCATCCCAAATCAAGCTACCATTATATGGGACTGTTGTGTTAGTGACCTATGTTATTACTTCAAGCAGGGTTATACTACCTGAAATATTAGAAATAAAAGGATCTGATGTGTTCTTAAGAGATTCTCAGCATACATTGCCTCTTACATGAGCGTAGTATGAGTAAACATAATCTGAGCAATTTTCAGTGCTACTGCACTGGATTTAGAATCCAATGCTTCATTGTTTGTCTGAGAGAGAGCAGGAAGAATTGAAGATCATCTGACCGTGTCTCAGATCTAAACCAAACATCTCCAGTTCAATTTGTGAACGATTTCCAAGGTGTTATTCCAAGAAGAGATGAATCATTGCAGATAAAGGGGAACAAAAAGATCACATTAACTACTTCAGTGGAAGAGAGATCAGCGTTACAGTCTGGATTAACTTTCTTCTAAAAAAAGACCCTAGTCTGCCAGCCTTCTAAGGAGATAAGAACTTAATACAAGGTAAGGTATTATAAGAAAGTAATAAAGCTGTGTGCTATTCCTTCATAGCTATTCAGCTGAACAGAAGTAGCGAGGCAGAGAATTAAGACCTTCAGCTTCACTAAATGCTATTTCTGGTAATTCTAGTTAGGTTGTTTAGCTTCTTCAGGAAAGAAGTGCAAGAAGAGGAGTAACTAGCTCATTTCTGATTATAAACCAGTAAGATTACATTGCTGCTGTTGCTACTGCCTTTTAGCCTAGCACGGTAACTAAGACATCAGCTGTTGCAGTACTTTTGACAAGAACTTTGATGCAATCTTTGTACTTGCTGTGGATACTGCGATCAAACTCTATCTCATTCCAAAATTGTATTAAGCATACCTGAAAACAATATTGCTTCTAATTTTTTCTCCCTGCTTAAAGAAAACCACATCTTGAAAGATTAGAGATATTTAAGGTGAAATAAATGAAAATACACAAAACGGACAATGTATTTGTTGCTTGATGGAAAGTGTACTTTATCGCCAAGTTTTCAAAGATGCTAAATTTTAATTAGAAAGTTGCTTAAATGTTATATAGAGCTGTCTGAATTGAGCATATAGCTATGCGTCCTGGGACAGAGGATATAATCTAAAATTTAAAAAAACCAAACCAAAACAAAACACCAAATTGTGGACTCCTAAAATAGAGAAGTATCTTTCCCTCCTCCCCTCTCATTTTACTTCTTTCCCCTCCCCCAAAAAAGTGGGTTTTACTTTAACTTGTCAAATATTTCACAGTTTCTCAAGTATTTAGCGATGAGGATCTAATTGGAAAGTGCCGGGTTCTTTTTTATTGCACTTTATCAATATTGTTAAGGGAATGATGTAATTGTTTGGGGTTTGGTGAAGACATTCCATGTCACTTCAGTGTTAATACCAGGCTGGAGCCTTCCTTGTCTGCCTGCGTAAGCTAGATAAACACAGACCTGTGTGCTTTCTTCTCATCTCAGGATACTTACTCAGAGAGATCTTGGAACATATGCCTATTGTGAGCTAAACATTTCACTTTTCATTTTATCCATGTGCCAGAAATCCATTCCTTGGATAAACACTTTACATACTGACACTCTTAAAGTCACTAAACACGATAAATAAAGAGAGAATACATCATTTCAAAACCGATTAAACATTTTCTCACTTGTGACAAATGAACAGCTATACCCTGTATGGAGTCCCTGGAGCAGACATTCCATTTTCTTTGTCTTTATTTTGTGTGGAAGATTAACTTTCCATTTCAGCTCATCTATTGCACAATTGAGCTTTTCTAAATACACATTGCTGCATTTTCCCTAAATCATTATTCATTTTAGAAACATTTTTGTTGCTATTGCTGCTAGAGCTTTTCTTTTGGACTTTTGTGCCAAAACCAAAACAAAACAAAAAGTGTAGTTTTTACTGAAAGCTAAAGAATTGCTATCATGGGGTAGACTTGAACTTATACACAGGCTGAAGTTATCCACTTCAAAAAGGAAAATCCAAGCACATTAATCACATTAATTTTGCTCCATCTAATCCATCACTTTTCCTGCACTACTTGCTTGTCTAGTCATCCTATGCATTGCTGTTTTACCTATGATTAGCCAAATGTAACTAATCTTTTATTTAGCTTTTTAAGCTCTCATCTTCTTTTTCACTCACCCCGGTCAGAAAAGATCCCGAGCATTTTATTTCTAAGTCCAATTAAAGAACTTAGTGAAATAAATACATATAATATTAAAACTATACCATGAAGCTGTCTTCAGTATTTTAACAAATATCACTGATCTGTTTAAGAATTTCAGTGGGATGGTGGAAAGAAAGAAAGAGATATGTAGCCTAGATAATAGTAAAAAATAACTTTGCCCTAATGTTGTCCTAGCATAATTCCTCATGCGTTCTACAAAAGGTTTTGCATGGGATGTTAATCCTTGCTAGATGTTCACAGTAAAGAGGAACAATGAAGCTAAATTTTCTTCTTTGACAAACTACTATGTAAAAGGAGCTGCTGCACTCAACATAGAGGGGGAAGAAAGAATTAGGACAAGTCTGAAGGAGCAGACCGAGCTGAATGAGAATCCAAGGAGTAGTTTTCTTTCTTCCCCCATATTGTGGATGCTAGATATACCAATAGGAAATTTTTGATATGATGGTTCCAATGGAGTCAGGGAAAAATCAATAAAAAAAGAATGAAGAAAAAATAAATAAGAAAAAAATAAGTGAATTAGACACCAAAAGACAGTGACAAGTCACAAGATTTCTGAACAGATTGCAGATTCCTCTTGTCCTTAGATATCTGTCAGCTTTGGACATGTAGTCTAATCCATTTTCCACAGGAGAAGCAGTTTCCTTAAAAGAGCAGTCAGAGATCATAAAAATCTCTTCTCCTAACAGCAGTTTCTTCTCTCAAAGTTTTGTTGTGAAGGAGATTTTTAAGGATAAGAATTATATAATTCAGCAGTTAAACAAACCTAAGAAATTTCA
>NW_009630805.1:47840-50030 GCF_000690535.1 Cariama cristata | reverse complement strand
GGTCAGGAATGCCTTTCCTGTACTTGAGCAAGAGGTATGATACTGAGCCAAAGCAATACTCCCTTTGTTCCATTTTTTCCATCATGATCCTGCATCACCGATGTACCACTCAAGGACCTACCATCTCCTTACAAGTAAGGATGGAGCTTCTTCTGGCAGAGGAACATCCACTTTCCCCTTGGCTTCCTTTTCAGGTTCTATCATTAGTACATGCCCCAAGGGAATAGTGAGAAAATGTGGTGCTGTACCACAAAAGATGTCAACTGCACAGCAGGTCGCAAATTTGGGCATCGGGGCCATAGAATGGCTAACAAACCATAGTGAAAACTAAAACCTTTTACAGTGGTATATTTTACCGGAATCCTATTGAAAGGCTTCCCAGCTCTGGGAATATCTAAAGAATATATTCATTAGGATGTATTAAGTGGCAGTTGTAGCTAGTACAAAAAGATGCTATTTTTAGTGAAAGAAAAACAAATGCAGACTGTCAGTTTCACTAAATCTGGACTATAAATATTGTGTGTCATATTTCGTTCTTTTGCTGGGACAGATAAAAGTCTGTCCCGTTTAAACACTGCTTCTGGAGAATTTCTGGAGAACAGTGCCAAAAAAACCAGAAGAAACCACAAGTTGTGCAATGCAGTGAAGTTCCCAGTTTTGAAAACTCTCTCACCTGCACACATCTGTAATGAAATTTAATGAGGCATTTTTCTTTTTGCCACAAAAAAATATTTGAAGATCTTATATTAAAAAACAGATTTCCATTCTTTATTTTAAAGTAGATATTTTATAAGCACAGGAACTGGTACTTAGTGAATAATAGTTGTCTGGGGAGTGCTACATGTCTGTCAAATCACCATGATTCCGGTGTAGTATGAACAGTTTTCTCTCAGTCCAAATGGTATATTATGAATTTATTTTTACGTAAGGTGCATGCATTTTCTGAAAGACAGGAGTCATGTGCAATATTTCTCTAAAGGTAGGCTGCGTGTCTATATTCCTTCAATTTTTTTTCCTAACTGTCAAATTAAAATTCACAATAAATAAATATCACTTAATTTACTGAGTGCATTTCTTTCACTATTCAAATATACGATAATGCTGGCTACCCTTACAGTAACTTCTACCAAAACATATTTTTCAAAGAAAGCTTTTACTGCACTGTTCTTTCTTACCTTTTATGTGCTTCTGTCAGTGACTTCTCTTCATTTTCTTGGTCTATTTTAGCTGTAAAAATACAATCAAAGCATTAGCTATGAGGTGAAAGAAAGATAAAGATCTTGTTTCAGGATAATGTTTATTGTAAATAAATCATGTATAAAATGTATAGAAACCATCTGAGGATAGACTCATGTACATCAATTCTGAAAGAAAAAACCCCAAAACACACACAAAACTACAGGAATCCTGATATCCCTGTTAAAAACAAAACAAACCAAAACCAAACAAAAAAACCCCAATGAAACAACAAAACACAGAACCACAAAAAAAAACTCAAAACAAGTTTTGAAAATTAAAAAAAATCTTGCAGTAATGTAAAAAACAACCAAGTCATAGAAGTGACTTAAAAAACAGATCTTAAAGAATTATTCTGAAAACTTAACAAATATGGGAACCAGTCTATCAAGAGGAGGAAAAGCTGAGTGAAGAGCAGGAGGGATTCAGCCTTCTAGCTTTTCTGAAAGTTACTTGGTAGTTACAAATAAAAGCTCTCTTGCCTCTCCCTATACACACATCAGTGAAGTACCGGAGACATAGCGGGCCCATACTGAAAATATGACTGTTTTTATATGACGGAAATTATCATTTGGTGATCATGTGAAGGAAATTAAAAATATGAAACTGTCATTGCCACACATTGGTGAAAAAAATTATCCATTTTCCATGTGTTCCCTCATATTTTATTTTGTATGCATTTCACTTAACTTTGATGGGTATTCTGATACACAAAACCTACAAGAACATGCATATTAACTTAGTCATGGCCAATGTCCAAAGCCATAGTACAAACTGCTCTATACATGTGTGCGTATGTGAGATTTATACCTATATAGTCATTCAAGTAGCACAACTTAAATCCCATTTCAGATCTGCATGCTTTAGCCAAAAGCTTTTCAGTTTGGAACTTCGATTCCCCTTTTCAGTCTGCTGGACTACTGGCCTGCTAATTATAGAATAATTATATATATA
>NW_009630805.1:24984-47792 GCF_000690535.1 Cariama cristata | reverse complement strand
CTCTACAATAATAATTCATTAAAATTATTTTTCTACCTTGTAGACACACCACCTTTGAAAAAGGAAATCCTGATTTTAAATTTGGCAAAAATGAGAAAGGTGATGGAATTGTTAGGGAACAAAAAGATAACCACTATTTTTCTGTTACAATGTTTCAACCACTAGCGCTTTACAAACATAAGGTAATACTAAAATAGATATGTGAAATTTGTAGCAAAGATACAGAAATAGAGTTTCCTTACTTTTTTCCCCAGTCAGAACAAGGATAAGAGCTATGTCCGATGCTGCAAATGCTTTTTTTATTAGTAGTAATGTAATCTGCTGAGTAGGGTGAGCAGTGCCTGGATGTTTGCAGGAGCAAACATTGTATTTAGTAATCATTACCTGAAGACTCGGGCTCCATCATTGTTTTGCTGAAAGTGAAAAAAATCCCAGCAAACCACAGAAAACTTGAGGGAGAGTTGGGTAAATTTTCTCAACGAAATTCAAGAGCATGTGAAGCCTGCCTGATTACAGGTTTCAATACCGACTTGAAACTCGGCCCAGATTCTTCAAAAAGTTTGTGAGGGCTTGCAACCCTTTTGAGTGAACTTGGGCCCAGTGTTGAGTGAATCTGGCTGACTTAGAGTTTTTCTTGAAAGCCTTGCCTTGGATATGAAACCAGGTGAAACCTGGCAGCTTTGACAGAATTTCATTAACTTTTTTTTTCTCTTAATACTTCAATCCTGAAAGTCAAGGTATGACTTGTAAAACCATATGGTGCAAGAGAAAAGAAACTGCACACAAACTCCCTCGATGAGGGGAGATCCAGTATCTAATTCTACATTAACACTTTCACTAAGTATCTGCAGATACAACTTTTAAAATAAATAATTCTACTACTGAAAAAGATCGTTTGGACTCCTCTCAGTTAAACAATGCTTAGAAATGGAGGCTGGCATGTTCCAGCCTAGGACGGGCTTTTAGCACATACATCTTATTGACAGGATATAAATCAATCCTAGAAATTATTAAAAGATATGACGTAATATCATCCGAGCTGTTTAGTTTTTGGTTTTTTCTTATTCCAACTGTTCTGCACATGCTTACAAACAACTATTTACCTACCAACAATGGAGCAAATATTCCACAATTTATTTTTTGAAAGAGTGCAAGCATAACATATTATACTAGGCTTATCAAAGCATGTCAGAATGTCCCCATTTGGGAGCAAGTTTTGTTTCAATTAAAAAGGAAAGGAGGAAAAAACAAAAAAATACTTCAGGTATCTGTACTTTCAATCATTTCATAGAGAATGGGTATTAAACAATGAAAAGAATCTTGAGAATCCTTGAATGATGCAGGTGCATGGAATAGCATTTTTAAAAAAAGTAATAAGTACACATGCATAAGGCAGCTACTACACCCCTAGAGAGATTTCATCCTGCATCAGACCACATCTTGGCATTAAATAGAGTCTTGCAAGGAAAGAATTTTCTCTAAAAGAGAATTCCCTTGTAGTCTGTTCCAAATATGTGATGACACTTCTAAACCTTCTGCATGTTATCAAAAGGATAGTACTCAAGTGTGAATCTGACTTGCAGTCCATTTGCTTTCTCATTTTTCTAGACATAAAAAGTTAAAGAACAGCATGGAAATAATTCTACTTCCACAAGACGACAGGTGGCACCAGTGAAAGAGAAGAAAATACGGTATGTACACTCAGGGATCTGTCCTTTTCCAAAGAAAATATTCAGATGACTGCTTTTGCACTAGTTTACAGCAAACATCCGAAGGCTGTGGACAATGGCTAGCTAAAGACATGCATTGAGATTTAACCAGCAAAGGAAGAAAGTCTCCTCTTATCAAAAACAAAAGTTGAAGCAGCTAGAAATTCCTGTAATTTCTGGAACTGGCCACTAATATGATCACCCGATATTAATGGTTATTAGTATTTCGTTCCGTACTCATCACCCCATTGGTAAACTCCTTTCAACTCATTTGTCCTGTTTGAGTAGAAGAGGAAAAAAATATTCAGAGTTATGACAACTTCGGTTGAAGTGTCCCAGAGTGCATTAGATTTTACCATTTCATGCAATATAATGCATCTTGACTGTCACTTCTTCCTCCAAAGCACTTCTTCACAGCTGTAGAGAGACTGCCTGAAAGGCATCAGTTTGACATTCTTCCTTCTTGGCAGCCTGTATCAATTAAGTACCAGCTGCAAGGTGTCCACCTTGGGAGAAAAGTATATTTCCTTTCATAAAACAGAACTCTTCCAACAGGTGAAATAAGGAGAAAATCCCTAACCATTCCACAGTGATCCTACCATGGCAATTGCTGATAAGGAAAATTGGTCATTTCCAGGGATACCATGGCAGCTGAGCGGATATGAGCATGCCATTCTGCCACTGAAATTTCTGTCTATCTCTGTCCTCAAGAAGCAAGATTACTTCAGAAAGTCTTGTAGTTTTTCTTTGAAAAACACTAAAAGAAGTCTTGAGCCATATCTGCTTTCTTATATATTTGGAATTCGTCAGCTGACCATACCTACTGCTTGCAGGCTTTTCTGACAGATGTAGGAGTTCCTGCTATTGGGTCAGCTGTCTTTCTCAAATGAAAATATTCTGTATTTTATTGACTCATCTTTTCTCCAACCCCCTTTTTGTTTGCTTGATCCTTGACATTAACTTACTAAACCACCTCCAAATACACTGTTCCAAATCAATAGAAAGACTATATCATACCAGGAAATACTAGCCCCTGTATTTCATGTAATGCTTCAGTAAGCAGAGGTAAAACTTAGTTTTATATCTCTGCCTGCATACACTCCATATATTGTAGGGCATAATCCTGAAGGCATATATATTCTGTAAAATCTACTTAAAATGATATAGTTGAAAAGTAACCTCAAGTGATACTGAAAAAACACTGCCATATCAAAAAAAAGAACATTTTAGAGTGAAGCAAATCTGCCTTATCTACTATTTATGACATATACTGTATTAGTTATCTTTTCACTTTTTCTTTTGAAAACATCTTTAATGCCTTCTTGTTGGATGATGTTTGCCTGATTTTTCCATTAAGATACCTTCAGATTATTTAAAGATGATGTCTCTTTAAAGCAAGGTCTATGCTTCCTAAATACTTTATATATTTGGTGAAAATTCAAGTACATTCCTTCCTCCCTATGTCATTCCTTACCAAGCATGAGGACTGTACTATATCCAAGACTCTTCAATCAAACTACAGGGTATATGTATTTCTTCAAAATTTACTGACATCAGATGTTCTAATTTCTATCTTACCACTTTTTGTATTTGCTTAAATTTACTGCTTGATCTTTTATAATTGGGACATAAATCTTGATTTCATGCAATTGAAAATGAGCTCTCCAACAATGCCTCACAAATGAAGCCTAATTAACTTAATTCACAAAAGCTCTGTCGTATCAGCATATACCCACATTCCAGATGATACATGCTATTGTTCCTTGTGTTTGCTCTTCCAAGGCTTTTAGAGTCCTGCAAAGATTACACATAAACTTCTGCAAAGGCACATATATGAATAGCCATACTAAAGCGACCTATGCATTTATGAAAACCTGAAGCATCTCACAAAATTGAATGTGAGAGATATAAACAGGCATTCTAGAAAATAATGGTCTTTAGCAGAACAGTATAATTCACTTTTCTGCAAATAGTCCTTTTTTTTTTTTTCCATTAATAAACCTAAAAAATTAAATGAAATGAAGAGGGGTTCAAAGGTAAGGACATAAAAGCCATTTTCTTACTACAAATCAGATTTTTTTTTTTTTTTGACTGTGCTATATACATATTATTGAAAAGCAGTGGAATTTTTAGAAATCATTTTTACTGAAAAAAAAACCCTATTTCTAACACTTTTACAAACCCTTGCTGCAGATTAACCAGGATCTTTAAAGAGGACATATTTTTTTCCACAGTGGTGCTGAGTGAATAGTAGCTAGGACTTTGAAAATATACCAAATATCTCCTCCGGCAGATGCACAAACTAAAAAAAAATCCCAACAAAACTAAAAACAAAATTGAGGGTTAGACTTTCTTAAAAATTGTACGGAACGTCAGGTGGTTCATCTGTCACTGCTGACCCAGCTCCACTAAGATCAGAGGACCTGAGGTGCCTGACAGAGACCAGGAGGATACCTTCTGTAGGTATCTCATGCATGTGACTAGGACAGAGAGAAAGCGAAGAGAGAGAGAGAAAATACTGGATGAACAAACACCACAAGCAAGGACATGTAGTTATACTGGTATTATTAGGGTCTAAGGTTCAAGTTTACAAGACCTCTGCCAGAGCTCCTAAGAGAATTCCTATCCTTGGTAGTACATGTACTTTTAGATCACAAAATCACAAAATCAATTTGGTTGGAAGAGACCTCTGGGATCATCAAGTCCAACCTTTGCCCTAACACCACCATCTCAACTAGACCATGGCATCTAAGTGCCACCTCCAGTCTTTTCTTAAACACCTCCAGGGATGGTGACTCCACCACCTCCCTGGGCACCCCATTCCAACACCTAACGACCCTTTCTGTGAAGAAATGCCTCCTCATTTCTAGCTTGAACTTCTCCTGGCACAGATTCAGACTGTGCCCTCTTGTCCTCTCACTGGTTGCCTGGGAGAAGACATCTATCCCCACCTGGCTAAACCCTCCTTTCAGGTCATTGTAGAGAGCAATCAGGTCTCCCCTCAGCCTCCTCCCCCAGCCCCCTCTTCCCCAGACCAAACCCCCCCCAGCTCCCTCAGCCGCTCCCCATCAGACTTGTGCTCCAGACCCCTCACCACCTTCGTTGCCCTTCTCTGGACTCACTCCAGCACCTCAAGGTCTTTCTTGTAGTGAGGGACCCAGAACTGAACACAGCACTCAAGGTGCGGCTTCATCAGTGTCAAGTACAGGGGGACGATCACTGCCCTGGTCCTGCTGGCCACTCTATTCCTGATACAAGCCAGGATGGCATTAGCCTTCTTGGCTACCTGGGCACACTGCTGGCTCATGTTGAGCTGGCTGAATGCCCCTAGAAATGTCCCCAGAAAACACCAAAATAATACTTACAGCTATTTTATTTGGCAATCAGCGTACTATTCAACATTGTGTTTTGAAATACCAAGGCAGCACCAGGATCAGTAGAAAGCTCTTGAGAAAAACCTCCTTCTTCTCCACTTCAGACTTCTGAATGTGTTTTGCCTCAATTTTCGGATTTTTTTGTTGTTTGTTCTCTTTGTGTGTTTTATTTAATAAGACTAACGTGGTTGGGGACGTGAGTGGCACTGGGAAGAACTAAGCAGCCATTTCAGATGGAAAAAATCAAAAAGGAAGTGGATTTTGGGGAATATTGTAAAGAAAAGTTAGATGATCATTACTGTTTAAATGATGACAGGGGCTTGTGCTTAGTGGCTTTGTAAAAAAAAAAAAAAAGCATTAAAACTTAAGCTTACAATTGAATACACAATAATACCAGGAATTTAATGAGAAAAACAGACTCAAAGCTAATAGTTAATAAGAAATATCAGTGTCCTTTATGTGCAAATGTACTAGATAAGCATAGTCACAAAACAAGTTGACCCTTTGGTTCCAATTCAGAAATTATTCCAAGCAGACCTTGCAGGTCTCCTCAAACAGCATTCAAACACCCTTTCAGAGCTTTCATTCCACCAGAATGTTTTGTGGTTGGTTTGTGGTACGATCTTGACCCAGTGATTACTGTCTGTAGTCACCATCTGTCCCCAAACCCTGTTGCAATTTAAGCTATTTCTGCGGAACCAGTTTCAAAGGGCCATGAGTAAGAAGATGCACGAAACTGCCATCCCTTCTGATCTCCTGATCTCTCTTAAGGGAATATCACATCTTCTCAGGTAATTGAATACAGGAATGCATCTGAGTAATCTCAGATGGAAGGCAACAAGAATCCTTTCATCTGCTTGTCTATGACCTAAATCTTTTTGCTTTTTTCCCATCTTTTTATTTAAAGTGTTAACTAGTATTTGTTTATAATTAGCTATGAATGTGCTTTCCAGTAACTTTCAAGTGCAGCCAGGTTTTTTCAAGTGCAGCCAGGTTTTTTGTTGTTTTTTTTTTTGTTGTTTGGGCTTTTTTGTTGGTTTTGTTTTGGTTTTTTTTTTTTTTTTTTTTTTTTGGGGGGGGGTTTTGGGGGGGGGTTGACAGAAACAATGCCTTTTCAATGAGTCATTAGAGCTATGTTGCTATAGTTTTGAGAATTTCTATATACACTGAACAAAGACCCAAGTACATTTGGATGGTTTATTATTGGGTACATTCATGCTAAGAAAGATTTGCAAGAGGAGAAAGCAGGATTTCTTCTGAGAATCCTAGCAAGAGCCTTACATCCTTCTGCATTTCCTATGACAAATTCATAGAAGGTTGTGAGCATGAATACCCACTCCCTCTCCCCCATTTTCTAAGATTTTCATACATACATGAAAAAGAAGATTTAAATACTTCATTCAGATCCCAGTTTCTTGAAGATAACTGGGGATAGAGCATCTAATATGCTGGACATTCTTCTAATTATGTTGTTCCAGTTTTCACAACACCTATGATAAGTTAAACACAAACATTTACATTGATTCCAACGAATTGCACTTGACAATGACTTTACACTCTCACACAACAGGAACAACTCAGATTATGTGCTAGTCCCATAGATCTACGGAACCACAGCTTAAACTCTCAGTGATTACATGAGCACTGAAGGTTGATCTTTGTGGAAAGTTAAAAAAAAATTAAATTTAATCTTAACAACAACAGACTCTATAAAAGGAGACTGACTTTTCAAATTAATAACAACAACAAAAAACCCTCAGCACAAGTCCTATCAACCCCTCATACATGCTGTGTTTCAAGATGTGAACTCCATGTTTTCCTATTTGTGCCCTCTTTCAATCCATCTCAGGCAGCAGTTTCGTAAGAAGATTTGCCACCCTTTGAAAGATGACATCTGCTGTCAGCTGAACAGAGGGAGAAGTGGGTCACAGATACAACACTTCAAAAAAAAGAAAATCATTCCATCATACTTAGTTATGTGCATTCAGTGACTACTCACTATAATGTTGTCATACATCACATTCACAGAAGTAAAGTACATTGTATTTCATGTGCAGCTTTGGGCTTCTCACCCCATGTTCCTTGCTACTGATTCTAAAATCCTACAGTGCTCAAAGGTCTCAGTCAGGTCAGGACTAGCCACTAAACAGACATGCACTTAGCGAGCACACCTAGGACTAAATATATGTTGTTAGGTACAGTGAAGACACTGCAAGAGATTTCAGGTCTGATTTAAAAGGAAGGCTGTTCAGCTGTGAGCCTGGACTCTGCAATGCTGAAGAACATGTTGTGCCATAGTGATTAGGGCTAATGAAGGAGCTAAGTACCCTTACTCAAGCTTTAATATCTTCCTCTTATTTTTCCTTCACCATCCCAAGAACTATGTGGTAAAATCAACATTATTTGAACACATTTTGGATTTTACTGGAGAAGAGATATAAAATGTGAATTAATGCTCCCCCCCCCCCCCCCCTTTTTGCCACAAGATTTTTTGTAATTTCAGTAATCTGCTGTGTTTATTCAGAATATTTCGGGGTGGATGACTTGTATCATGCTATTGTGATACTCATGCATTGATCTGTTCCCAAGTGATGCAAAAATACCTTTTTTACTCTACCACACCTGTGCTGCCTGCAATCATTGTATTAATGCCTACAAAAACAACTAAATGAGGTCCTGTGCCAAAGGCACAAACAGCTGCCAGCCCCAGTCTAAAGGTTTGGCCTTTCATGGACTTTGAGGCAAGGCGAGGCTAAGTCAGTGAAACCTGTTCAGTGCTGTATATACAACACAATCTGAATTACGAATATTATGTAATAATACACAGCAATGGAGGTGCTGACATCTGAGGTAGGGACAAGTTTATACAATACTGACATTAAACTATTTATTAGCATTAAGATGTCAGTGTGAGATTAAAAAAATACTTCAGCACTTAAAGAACAAGTTTTAAAAGTTCTTTCAATAATCCAACAAAAAGACTACTAACATAAAAATGTAAACATTCATGGAATTAAATTGTTTAAGTGTGAATTCCTGCACCTTTTGTTCTAGTGACTTTATGTTGCTCACTCTTCATATCCCTCAAAAATTTTCTTCTAAAATGAAAAAAAAGAAAGATTTTAAAAAATCTTAGTAATGATTATATTTTGATAATAATAACATTTAAAGTGAATGCCTCCACATAAATCTACCGATATCTAACTCCTTAATGTTTCATGCATTATTTTTTAAAAGAAAACCAAAATCATTTATTTGTATATAATCCTAATGGTGTTTTAGTCTCAAGTTATTTTTAGAAAAATTATGAAGTAGTGCTATGTTCTCCCTTACATTAATCAAGTTATAAAAGCAACATTTAAAGAAAACGGAATCGGCAAGATCAATCATTCTGGGTTAGAAAATGCCAGAATTAAGATTACCCTAGCAGCATTCATTTCGCAATCATCTACAGTACTCCTGGAGCCAGGAACTGAATCCAGCCATCCAAGATTCAGTCTGATGCTTTAGTCTCATTCACAATCCATCATTTGATCATGCACAGCCCTTTGCTGCTTGACCTAAAAGAACAAGTCACAGCCAACTATCTGGTTGCAGCTACAGTGATAAACACAACACACCTTGTGATTTATACATTAATCTACTAATGGTTTGAAAACTGTATTTCTGAATGCTCTTCCTGGCAAAAGAGGGAGATGGTTACAGACAGTTCACCCAAGAGGACAATTTTAGCATCTTTATTCTGCAAGATCACAAGGATGTGGCTAGAATTTGAGTCTGGAGAAGAGTCTGTATTCTTGGGTCCAGCAGAATGAAACCTGGGGCTGGCATTCACTAACAAGAGCAGAACTGTAGAATTTTGCAAAATAAGACTAGAAGGAATGAAAGGTTGAATGGTTACCTACTACAATCAAACTTACAATCGTACTGGAATTATTCCCAAAGTTTTTAGATTAACTAGCTAAGCATCAGAAAATTATGTTTTTACTACTTCTACAAACAATGCATTCTAGTGCTTAAATTTCCTACACCATAATGCTTTCTCTGAAGTCTAAAACTAATTACATTGGTTTGGTTTCTGAATGTGATATCTGATGACTTGGTCCGATTTGAAGTCTGTGACACTTGCAGAATTTATAGAATCTCAGTGGAAAAGTTGTGATTCCAACATATTACCTTTTCCCAGTTCCCAAACCAGACTTACTTTTTGGAGTGATGGTTGCTGCCTCCTATCATAAGTTTCCTGCCTTATCAGGCTGACAAGAATGCACAGCCTAGCTAGAGTCCCAACAGGGAACACCCAAAGACTGCTTTTCACTGCAAGGTTAACCACAGTTAAAACCTGGGGACTGAGATTCATTTGTGGTTCAGCCACACACAATTCTTTCAACATGAGCTGGCTATTCTACCAAGTGGGGACAAGGTTAAAGGATTAGTAACTGCTAACGAAATTCCACTACAAATTGCATGACAATTAGTGTTCTCACTATTTCCCCACCTTCCTGTGTGTCAGATACACATCCCCCTGGAAAAGAAGTGATTTCTGAAGCTTTCTAAACTGGTGGATGAGTTCTCTGATATTTTTGTGTCTCTGTCTATCCTTTGTAATCTCTCCTACTCAAATTGTGATAACTTGTGGGGAGTAACTCAAGGACAGAAAAGTTCAGTGAATACACACCCTATATTGGGGAGATGCAATTAATACTTTTAAAATTCCTACAGTCTGGTCTGAATAACTTTTCTTTGGAAAAGGACTGTGGTTCTACTAAATTTCACATTTACTTTTTATATTACTCAAATATTGGAAACGCTTACAGAAATGGTTAGAAATATACAACAAACAAAACAACATAATTTTTAAAAGTCTTGTATTTTTTTGACAATTTTTCTCCAATCGCCTTTTTTGAAGTAGCTTTTTTTTTTTTCTCCTTTGTTAAAACCCATGGCTATGGAGAATTTCAGGAAAAAATTACTAACATTTGTGAAAACAAAGAACCACATATATACTTTGTAATTGATGATTTGCAGAATGAGGACAGAAAACATAAGCGAACAGAGAGGACTGCTTTGGAGGTTTTGTGGGACATAGACCCTCAGAAATCAAATGCATAGGATAAAGCATGCTTGCAAATATTCACTAAGCCAGTGTAGAGAGGATAGGACAGGTAGTTTGATCTTCTGTTAAGCAGAATGACCATTTTAAGAATGACCCTGAAGACCATCATAAAAAGGACTAGCATCCTTTGCTTAATTTGCATATTTTAATGAGTGTGCTAATTATTTAGCCTTCTGACTAGGCTGGCAAGGCAAACGCTGAACAGCCTCAATCACATATACCACTAGCATTTTCATCTAAAATGTTATGATTCTGAACACATTCTTGCCTCTTCCCCTTCTTTACCTTTCTAATGAAATAAACTTTACAAGCAAGCTAGTAATATGCAACCTTTTTTTTTGTCTCTGATGAATCTAATAAAAGTGTTAACATTAAAAAAAGATTTTTTAATACATCAATAGTAACAACCAGCTAGACTAGTTACAGTAACTTAATTCAAAGTTATGTAACTGTGCCAGATAGTAACTATTCTTATAAAGCAGTGCCTTTCTTACCCCTTGCCAAGGATATTTAATTTGATGTCCAAGTTTTCTTGCCTATGGGAAAACCATTTTCCATTTTAGCTGCTAGCAACAAGTATGAGTGAATATGCTGTAAATAACTAGCTACTTTGAACTTTTAGGTCCCATTATGCACACAAGTTATCTACTCTGAAAAGGCATCATATAAACATGCCAAATTATTCAACCCTATGAAAAATGCTTTTCATCTGAATTATAAGTTAAAACTTTTTCTGACTTTAGAGAAACTGGAACTTGAAAAGATAAAAACTTAAAGCTTGAGTTTTCTTTGCCCAGAGCATATGTTATATAAACACAAATCCCCAAAAGGTGCCAAGAATTGTCCCTCTGTTTTTCTAAATGATCATGTGTGCAGTCTAGCTGAAAAGACTCATCGATTATGTCTACATAAACAACAAAAGCCCTTAGAAAAAATATCTAGATCAAAAGCCTGTCAAACACCGAACAGGAAAGAGAAATCCTGCTTTAAACATGGCCTCTTTCAAGTCTGAATTCAATCCCATGAAGTAAAAACAAAGGATTTCATAATGAAAGGTATTTAAAATTACTTTATTTTTGGAACTTAACCAGGGATTCTTTTTTCCTATATGTTAACCTTTGTCTTTCTTACATTGGGACAGAATTCTGCAAAATGTGCCTTATAGTTTTGAATAATCGTAGAAATTGTTTAGCCACAGTCAGCTGTGTTCACAATACACATTTCCAATTAATCTGATTAAAATGCAACAGTGATATTTTTACTGACACTACAGGTTTCTCCTTTTGTCAACCACCCGACAATATCCACTGTTAACATGGGAACACAGTAAAGTTCTTAATGGATGAGATGCATTTCTTTTCCTTTTTTTCTCTTCCTCTTTTCCTCACTTTCCTAAAATACAGACACATAATGAAGAATGACAATTGCATATCCTTGCAAATACAGCACAGACTACTATATAGCTTATTTATAATTACACTCCAGAAGTCATAGTCAGAAATCATAAAGTAAGCTAAAGTATAGAATCAGATACTTCTAAATGTAAGGTTTCTAAAAGAAGTGAAAGAAATTTAACAGATACATGTCTGATGAAATATAATCCTCATGTTTGATTTCGTACTGTTATTAAGGTTAATATGCAAACATATGGCATGATTTACAGTATATGATTAGTGATCTCTTTCAGATCAACTTGTGATTCAATTGTCCCCTATCTATCTATATAAACCTAATGTAAAACACTTGCTACATGTTTAATCATGCCACCAATGTAACGTTTATATGTCATGTACGTAATCAGAATCCAGTTTCAAAGCAGTTCATACCTACTATTGCTGGAGACAACATCCTGTTTGCCAGGTTTGACTAATAGAGATTTGTCTTAAAAAACATCAGTTAACATTTGATGGTTCAAAATGGTGGTTTTGCTCAATTTATTCACTGTAATTGAGAGGCTTAAAGCATGGACCAGTATATACTAGAACATATGTACCCCACTTATTACAATGTTCGGATAGACGGTCATCTTGGATATTCGATCAAGAAGAGACAAATGCATATCTGACTGGTCTCTCAAATGCATTACATTTGAGGCACATTCAGTTATGATTTCTGTACATAATAGCTCATTAACACAGCTTTAGGCTAACAAATTACTGACAGGTCCATTGAATCAGCACTAGAAACTGACTTTTCACAAAACTTACCTGTTCAAGAGATAACAGGTCTGTCTTCCATTATAAAATGCAATATCAAAGCAGAAGGAGCAGCAAGGTGGTCAAGAAAGTTAAATTATATCAGTGTACTCATCAGGCCATTGTCACTCTGATGCACTGAATTCTAACTTGTATCAAAAAGTGAATTGGTCAATACAGAGTGTACTCTGAAAGAGTAGTATTTCAAGAGATGCTCTGACATACTGATAGTCAAAAATTAAAGTTATCCTTATCTCATATAGTCTTGCAAAAGAAGGGTCTAGTAAAGCACTGAAAGCATAGTCCATCCCTTCTTAAAGTGCTTTCCTTCTAGCACTCAGGATGCCAGTTCATCATGGATATTTCTAATATGTTTCCTCTTGCAAAGTTTTGCACTAATCACGTCCAAGTATTTCATATGGATTTGCCTTATATCTGGAAAACCTTTAACTACTTTTGCTATGCTTACTCTACGTTTTTGGCACATGCAGAAGAATTATCTCTTTGGAAAGAAGTTAATGAAACAGATCCAGCTTCAATAATTTTTCAAGGAACAAAGGTTGTAAAATTGTTTTCTACTGGAATGTTGAACTTATCAGAAGATCATGCACTCAAGCCAATAGCATTTGTCTTTGCTGTCATGCAAAAGAGAGTGAGTCGCCTACAGTACAACAGAATCATTTTGCAAATCTTTTAGAACTGTGTGGCATCTGATTAAACTAATCCACATCTTTCTATGATGCCAAAATAAACAGTCCCTTTCCCACAATGTTTAAACATTGTTCCCATAACTTTCCTTTGAAATGTCATGAAAAGGTTAAGTGACGTTTCATTATTTACCTTGACTAATGAATTGTTCCATGCTGTCTTTGAAAGGCTGAAGGTGCTCTTCCAGTGATAGCTGATAAACTTTTGCTGCTTCTGTCTCACATACTGAAATTGAAGTAACAGATTAGTTTAGGATGACACATCATACTCTAATAAAAGACACACTTAAATTAACACATGGCCAGTGAAACTGCTAGGATATGTGCCTCAAATGTACCACTCCAAGTACAAACACTATGATAATATATTCAGGAACATTTATGTTCCCAGTCAAATGTTTTTGACCAAAAGATACAGATAACTTGTGGCCAGCGTGTTAGTCTAAATAAGTGGTAGCAAAAATTAACAAAAGTATTCAATTGTTTTGAAGGAGAAAGACAAATTTAAGGGGTTGAAATGTACAGGAACAAAATTACAAACTCAGATCCCAGGCCGTGTTGACATACCTGGCCCCAGGTGACAGTGCCTGAATCAAAACAAAGTTCAGATGCAAAACCTGCACCAAATAGTAGGAAGGACCTTCTTTTAGTTAGTAAAGTCAGATGAGGGCTTGATACCTGATAAAACCACAGATGTAGTGAAGCGTCTTGCATTGTTCAAAAGTAATAGTGTAAAATTATTAAAGTGAAAGATTAGAAGAGTAAAGCTATCATGGCTTGAATTCTGAGAGACCTTGGAGAAGGACAGCTTAGTTCTTATTGCACTAGAGACCAGGAGAGAAGCTGGAGCCTGAAGCAGCCCTGACACAGATTATTCATTGGTGAGGTGGTACCACCGTGCTTTCATCAATCTAATTTTGTTTGGGGCAACAGAAGACTTGATACTACTACTTCAGGAGAATATTAAGCTCTGATTTCTATTATAGGGGAAATCTTTTTAGGTTGTGATAAGTTCCCATCATTCAACAGAAATTAATCCTGCTTGATTCTGCCTCAAAACCTCCAATAAAAGTGCACACATTCAAAAAACGCATTTTCCTTGTTTACTCTCCAGGGTTTCTTTTAGCAAAACACGATTATTACTGTGTCTAAATATAGAAGACTGGTTAGATATTTTAAAAAATATTTTGAAGCAGGAGAATGAACTATCATAATTATCTCCTTTAAATATAAAGGATGTGTAGAATTGCATCAAACCAAATATCTACAGATGAGAATTGGAGTCTGCTTTTGAAGACTAGAAACAGCAAGTAGCAGCCTTAAATGTATCACCATTATATACTCTAAAAATGTGGTTCTGTAATATTTGAAAGGGTCTCGGGGTGGAGAAAAAAATTTAAAAAATCAGTTGTCATCTTGTTTGTACTTCAGCAAGCATGAATTTATAATCAGGTCAATAATACCAGTCTCTAGTTTACAGCAAGAAACTAATGACATATTCAAAAGAGCATGGTAGAGCAATTAAAGAGCGCATAATTAAAGACAAAGATCCAAAGGTTCATTAATTTTGGCAAATGTTGGTCAGTCAACCCACCACAGATCTGTACCTAGTCATTCAAGATAGAGCACCAAGAAAGTAAATATATATTGTGGTAGTCACATCACTCTTTGTATTGTTAACTGTATAAATTGATTCACCTTTACTGTACTACTCATCTGATCTGCCATATCTGGGGCAAATCTTTGGAGAATGCAGCTTTAGATCTCATAGACACTGGTTAATAATTTTTTTTTCTCATAGTTGTGAATATACCAAAACCAACTAGAGATACCAATTTTTAAAATGCACATGTACAGAGCAGACTGACTCAAGGAACTGGTAACTCCACACGAGTGGAGTAAAGCCAGGGTGACAATAATAATGTTTTTTTTAAACGCAAAGCAAAATAGAAATAAATATCAGGATATTTTTAGGGGGAAAAATTAACATAAATATATTTAATTAAACAGGTAACTCTGCTTATGAAGCAGTATTTAAAAAAAAAAAAATCTTAAAAAACCTGACAAATATGGACAACCCTGCGATTTTTAAACAAATGTTAGTTAACATGTCTGAAATAAGGGAGCAGATCCAAATGACCATGAATTCTCTTACAGCATATGATAGACAAAAAAAACCAGAGAAGCTATGTACTGTTCTGTAAAGGAAGACATTCTGATGGTGACATACAGAATTTCTATTATTCTTTTCTCCTATGCAGAAATAATTGGCAGAGCTGAAAGATACTATACAACCTACCATAAGATTTAATATCACTGAAATTCCATACCTTTTTCCAGATTATGGATTACATATTCTTCACAGAAGTACAACATTATACTGACTTGAATTAACATCTGCAGCTCATGATGAACTCCTGATCTCTCAGCTGATTTGAGAGAAGTATAGATCTTATGAAGATATATACCCACCAAAAATCTTAGCCTATACCCATGCCAACAGCCTGAAGGAGTGCCCTTTCAAAGTCTGTAAGGAAATGCACGGATATACTATCCTTTATATTCAGCTTGCTGTGGAATACAAAACCATGTAATATTGTCAGAATGAAACGTCTGCTCTTTAACCATTCAGTTACTGGAAGCCCTTCCATGGTTGATTTGTGCGTGTACATGAGGTGGAGGAACGGGAGTGCAGTTAATGCTAGCCTTATTTCTCCAGTTTTTGTTGGAGTTTTTTTTGTTCGCGCATGTGCGTGTGTGTGCGTCTCCATTAAAAGACTAAAATCAGTGCTGTTCAGAAGAATAATAGTTCAGGTCCGTTTTTGACCCTATTCCTGAATTGCAAATGATGTCTAAGTCATTTAAAATCCAAAAGAAAACTCAGGAAAAAAATCCCTTTTTCTTGCTTTATAGAAAATAAGCTATCGTATGTAGCATCCAACCTTTAAAAATAGGACAAATTCTGTCATTATTACCATACTAATATCAGTAGTATGATGTTTAAAGCAAACTAGTTCATCGGAGGTTTTCTTCATTAAAGATTTAACAGGTCTGTAAGCTCCTCCTAAGTTTCCCAGTTCTCTAGAACACCAAGACCATAACCGCAGTCTCTCTGCACAACTTGTTGGATATAGCAATCATTTATCATGTTCTGTAATTTGTCATCAGAGTACAAAACCCCACTATTTGGATGCGATATTGTTATTCCTCACAGGCACTAAAGAAATTAAAGTGCTGATCATATGAAAGGAACACAAAACAGTAGACAGTTATCAGTATTTCTGCGCAATTGAAGGAATAAGATACTGAATAAACATTTGTGTCAGAAGAGTATTTAATAACTTCTAAACAATGTGGAGGTGAAATGCGCAAAAAAAAAAAAAGTATGTGAGAATACCAACAGAGCCTTCTATATCTGATTTTTTTTTTTCCTCAGCTTCATACTCAAACATATTTCTCTCCTTGGAACAGCCCAGCTGTTGAAGGAATAGGTTGGCAAAGGGGATCTGCTGTGACAAGTTTGTAAAAGTTTTGTCTGAAACAAAAGCTTATCTCTTTTTTGACAACAAACTCAAAACTTGCTCTGTTATCATCCCTATTCTCATTGTTTCAGTTATTCTCTCATCGCGGCAGAGGCGTACAAAACTGAAAAACTTAGAGAAAGCTAGTGTATTCCTAAGCTCAATTTACTTTAAGTAGATTTTATATTTTCTTATTATGAAAGAACCCAAACATATTCGAGGCACCACAAATGAGAGTCAGGTAGGCACAAAAGCCAAGCACTAGGTAGAAGCTTATCTCACAACAAGGAATTGCCCAAACGGGAATAAAAATAAAAACTGCTTCATATTGCTTTGCAGCAAGGTGAAGGTTTCAGTTCCCCATAGTCCTGAATACCCAGTCCTCACCCACTGATCTTATACTTCCAAAGATCTCAGATCCTAAGCAGAAGTTGGCGTGGGCAGAGACACCTCTTCTCCAACTCTCTAAATCAATTTAAACATATAAGCAATATCTCAACAATGGAAAAGACTGATAGTCCATCTAATTTCATCTCCTAACACCATATGCTGCAGAGGACCATATGTGATTTTCCAGAGAAGAAATACAAATGCATTCTTGTGGGAGGACCTTCTAAATTTTGGGCAATTCAAACCAGTAGCTTTTTGCCCATACATACATAGATCTCTCAAATGCTCCTGATCTGGAAATTGATGTGAAAATCTACATTCAAAACCAGTTCAGAGATTTAAAAAAATTACAATTCCAGCTGTACCCAGTATCTCAAGAATCTCATCTCATTCGCTATTTCTATGTTAAAATACAATTAATTGCCATTTTTCAAGCTACTGTGTTAGTTTGCTCATCCTATTTACTTATTTATTTTAGGTCAATATGCTAAAACTATATAAAGTTTCACAACAGCCAATATTAATTAAGAGACATCTATACAGAAAAGGAAAAGAAGAGTCACAAAACATTCTGTAGATTGTACTAACACCTTCAGTAAGCAATTCTGGTAAGCGATCTAAAATGCACCCAGTCTCATTATCAAAAATAGTTACTTTACTTTTTAAAAAGGAGAAAAAAAATGTTTTCAAGATTCAGAATATCTTTTTAATGCATGTTTTCCAACTAGTTCTGTTGGATACTAAACTTTAGCCCTTGGAAGCATAAATCTCTTCTAATCCTAAAATAAGTCCTTTCAAACAAAATAAGTGAGCAGATGATCAGCTGCTCCTCAAGCTTACTGTACTGTCTTTAGTCAGCATAATAATGAGCAGTGTGATTTTTCTTTCAACCACCCTCAAAACATAAAAACAAAAGCAAAAAGAAAAAAAACCCACCCAAACCAAAACCAACAACAACAACAAAATCCACCAAAAAAACAATTAGAAAGCAAGCAGAACTGTGAATTATCTTGGATGAGTAATTAACAGGTCCATTAGGCTGTTTTGGTTAACCACTTCTGAAACCACATACTTATCTATGGAAGTCCTATAGCTATTAGGTGGATTTTCAAGAATATTTAAGGTACTTGAGAGCACAAGTTGCACTGAGATTTGATAGAGCATTTGTTTTTAAGTCTCTAATGAAGTTCTGAAATTATGTCCTTAATTTTCAGAGGTTCTGAGTACTCAGACTCTCACAGGAGATGCGCATGTGTCCTACTTGCCTGGAAAGTATATAACAGCGTAACGACTTTTTCACAACTTCCTCAGTGCTTTCTGGATTCTTTACAACTGCAACCTGTGACTTTAAAAGAAAGCTTAGACTTTACCTAAAGGAAAGACCACCGGCCCCATCAAAAGGCAAACTGATGAACTCGGCCACAAGTACAGAAAGAGCTCTTAATTTTATTTTATTTATTTTTTTTTGGAATTGTAAAGTCTTACACTAAGAACTGCTGAGTCTTCAAGGGCTTCCATAGACAGCTCCTTGTTTGGAGTTTAAAGGACAGTAAAATATGACTCACAGATTGACTGAAAGCCTGGCTTTACTTTACATCTGGTTTAGGTTTAGGAGTCTGCATGCTGCATAGCTGCAGCGATTAACCCTTTCAGTGACAGCTGAACAAACAGCTAGAATTTGTGGATGCATAGCTGTTAATGACTAGGCAAAAGTAAAGATTTAATTTGGTTAAAAGAATAGCTGTTTCTGTAAAGGCAGACTGTAGAGATAACTCTAGGTTTGACCAAAACTGCTGATGTTGCTGTATTATTTTGTTAATAATTACCTTGAGAGATGTGGCATTTTATATGGAAGATTGAAGGCATCTTTTCATCAGAAAATGGATCCATGGATTGTATAAGAAAAAGAAAATACCTATTTCTTAATTGTGAAAAATCTTCCTTATCACTTATATCAAAACTATTGACAGAGAATAATAGAAACACAGACACTTCAGAATATCTTAAAACAGAACATTTTTGATGATGCAATGAATACAAATTCTCCAAGAATACAATTTTTTCTCCGTTTCAATTCTCTCCCCTCCAGCTCCCTGTCGTCTTCTTTTGAAACAACTTGCAATACCACTGTAGAAGGACATTAAAAAAATTATTAGGTTTTTGGGAAACCTCTTAGGATGCATTGAATTTCATCAAACTTTAGCTATTTAAAAGATAGATCACCAGACTAGACTCAAGACATTTCCTTAACACTCAATTTTAGGAAGGGACAACCAATTTTAGGAGAGCAATCCCTTCCTTTTCTGTCATCTGTAGCGGGACCCCAAATGGCTTCAGCTGCTTAATTTTGTTAATTGAAGTTGAAATTAATACTGCTTCTGTTCCTGATCAAGAAGTGGCACTGAAATATTGCCAAAGTCTTAGCCCCATAATCAGAACTGCGATGGAAACAGTGCATCTTGTGAGTATGAAAAGATACGAGGATATGTCTGTATGAGAGAAAGGGGATGATGTGCAAATAGAACAGCGCATTTTTTTTTGTTTTAGCCTGCAAATGTTAATATTACCTATGAAAGAACTAACAGTGGATGCAAACTTATTTTGCAAAGTAATCCATGCATGTCAGACACAGAGTTGGCCACAAAGAAGAAAATTCCATCTCAAAGTACGGCTTGACTACACTCTTAGGGTTGGGGCCTCTTTGTAGGTGTTAGAGATAGCCATTACTGAAGCAAGAGGAATGATTTGTCAAAAGATAAATAGTTATGAGATAACTATCTGAGAAAGAAATGGTAAGGGGTCAAAGCATAGCATGCCTACTTCTATCCCATCTCTCTCAGTCCCACATTGACACCACCCCAAACACAACTTTTAAAAGTCTTTCTATTGCACAATATGGTACTTCCAATGCTCTGATTTACACAGCAGGTATTAAACCCGAGAGTGTATACCAGCTCTACAATTAGCAGATCCAAGCTGAACAGATAACTTTAGGTGACTGCAAGAGGCACACAAAAAACAGGGAATGTGTATTTTTCCAGGTCACTGGGGGGCTTTTCTTGGAACATACTTTTTAAAATACAAAGTGTTCTGCAAATGCTTAACACTTTATAAACATTCTCAGTCACATTTATTTCAGATCAGAGAGATGTACTGGGCCACACAGCCTAGCTTCTTATTGATGGAGACTTTTCAATGAGTTGTAAACACTCACAGTAGGAAAAGAAAGCATCACGACAAAAATAATATTTAATTATCATAACTATTACTTGTAATCAGTTTTCAATCAAAGATATTAGATATGACAACATTATGACATATAAACAAGTACTGACTTCAACTCCATTTTATGGCAGTCTGCATTATACGGTATTATTCATCTTTTCAAAATGCTACTAGTCAGATTTATTTTCTGTCTGACATTGTTTCTAATTCCCTTTTAGCTGAGCTTCAGTGGAAGTTTTGCAATAAGTGACAACTGATGAATTAGTTTTTGATTTGCAAGAACAAACTTACTATTGTAAAGCTAAAATGTTAATGTGCAGCCAAAGAACAGCTTCTAAACAGTTTTAACTTGCCGTAAGTTCTTCATAAATACTGTAACTCTCACTGCCATTTTAGTGTCCTAGTTATTTGCTAAACTAAATACAAGTCTTGAAGAATTTCATGGGCCGCAAATCCAACATTTTCCTAAACCACAACTATACCTCCAGAGAGTGTCAGAGCAGAGAGGATTAAAACATTAATTGATTCAATACACATTTTCCACATCTTTCTGCCCCACCTCTAGCATTCTGAAGTGTCTAGAAAAATATACTGATAATAGATATACAACACAGGTCCTAATCAGTGAGAGTCACGCACTGCTCTTGTGACCCTGGATGCCCAATTTTCTTTACATGATGAGTTGATTTAAGTCATGTGGCAAGTGCTAAAGTTTCTTCCGTGGAATGACATAGCAACAGAAGTCATTGCTTGGCATGACTGCATCAAGGAACGTTGCTGACAGCCAGGAGAGATCAAAAGCAGATCAAGTTGCTTAACAAACTATATGTCACTGAAGTCAAAAAGGCTAAAGTGGGAATCCTGGAAAGCTGTGAAATCTGGGAGCAACAGATGGAGCCAAACTCACTTGGTTTGTTAGTAAAATGATCTACCTGCTCTTTGGTCTTCTATCTTAAAAAAAAATAAAAATCTAGTATATAAATTTTATCTCTAGGGTCTATATTATTTTAAAAACCAAAAACTGAACAATTTGCAAGTTTGGTATTACATGGTTAGTGTAGTTTCCACTATAATCTTCAGGGAGGTGGGTTTTTTTTCCGATTTAAAAAAAAATAATTAAATTTCTGTCTTGGTAATCTTGGAACAGGCACACAGCCTGCTTTCCGAAAGTCTTTTGGACTTGCCCTATTAAGCTGAAATCTCAGAAGATATTTTCTTGTCAAACATTTACAAACTGCAAGGCATACAGTTCATAAAAACTTAAAAATGCATGAGTCTCCACAGTCAAAAGAGAAGAAAGCATACAAGTTTGAACATCATGAGTACTTTTTTGTTTTAAGCAATCAGCATAACTCCTTCTTTAATACAAACTTAGCCCAAGCTCAGAACTGTGAAAGAGCATGACAATGCAATTATTTTACAGGGCCATAAAGATTATTTATATCTGCGTGTCTCTGTGTATGCTACTGACATATTTAAATGGAAAATACAGCATTGCTAGAATGAACTGCTATTGTTATGGTTATGAAACATTTTTATTTTTTTATAATAACCTTCCTCTACTTTGTGGGGTTTTTGGTTGTTTTTTAAGCGGCCCCATAATTTTATTAAAGGATCCTTTTGTGATAAAGTTTACCTTTAAAGAGTTTCCATGATCATTATTCAAAGACAGAAATAAAATATCTTCAGAAGCTTTTGTTCCTGGGTGAACCAATACCCCCTTCCTCCATTGTACTGTGTGATCTCCCTGTGCGCGGTTGTCAGGGTATTTGAAAATAACATGGACAGAATACCCTTAAACTGGTGATACTGCCTGCGTCACTGTTATGTGTAATTTTCAGTTTTTCAGTGATAAAGGACAAAGCAAACCTATGCCCCCACCAAATGATGAAATCCTCTCATGAAATCTTCCGTCTAATTACTGATGAAAATAGGTCCAACGTTACAGTCTGCATCTCAGCATAAAACTGGAACGCACTCATGGGCATCTATTTCTATGGCTTTAAAGTCAGTATTTCTCAGGAATACTCAATACTCATTTACTTTCACTGACTTCAAAAGAAGAGGATCACATTTAGGATTTTGTCAGAATTTGCTCAGCATCTTACAGCCGCTTTCTTGCTCAGTCATTTAATGAGGCACTTGCTAGCTCTAGTAACTCCTAAGGTTCCAGATGTGCATGGGAAAATCTAGTAGTGTACTTAAACTGCAGAAGGAAACCACTTTGAAGTCATTTTATCCATTCAGCTAAAACTTGTACTCTATTTGAAAAAGGCTGTCATTAAACTTGGCTATTCTGTCTCACTGAAAGCATTACAACAACTAAGCTATTGGAACACACAGAATTTTTAGTGAATGGTCTTGCAGCCATTAAGTGTTTAAACACAAATTGTTTTTAATTTAGGGTGACACTTTTCTTTGGAAAAGAGAGTTAACACAAAGCATTTTGCATCACTCAGGGCTGATAAGAAGTCATGAATGAGATTGTAGGCTGGTACTGAAACTGTCACTTCAGGAGAGGATGCAGAAGGGGCCAATGCTGTCCCTTAAAAAGTTTGTATCAAAGGGAAT
>NW_009630805.1:10578-24953 GCF_000690535.1 Cariama cristata | reverse complement strand
GACAGTGTCTGCAGTTATTCTTCAGTTTCATTAACTACAGAACAGACGGACAACAGAGACTCCAGCCTAAGGGCTGGATTGGAAGCACAGAAAAAAATTCAACTGCAGTCTGACGGCAGAGTGAAGCGTGTAATTTCCATTTTTACAGAACCCCAGCTTTGATCACTGCACAATGTGGATTTATTCCATAAGAGACTTGTGTCTGTGTGCAAATTTCAACCTCGATCTAAAAATATTTAACTTCTGTCTATATAAAAACATTTTTAGAGAACTTGTGAGGAGTAACATCTGCCCCCATGGATGTTCGTAAACATGCATCTGAATTCAAGTACCTTTTTTCAATCAGACCTAAGCATCTTTATTCTCCATATGCAAGCTTGGAGATTGGCCCTAGATTATTTGAAAGTTGCAAGAAGTATAGAAATAAGTTTTCATGGCTGAACTGTGCGATTTTTGCCCCCTAGATTGTTCAAGGCAGCAAATGGATGGTGCTGCAGTTTGCTTTTCATTATCATACTAAGTGAACTTTAAATATTAACTCTAAATGTTTAAAATAAATTTTAAAACATCCAAACAGAAAGCATGATAGGGGCAAAGAGGGAAGGTCAGATATCATTTGGTAACTATGTTATGTTTTTGTTTTAATGAGAGACTCTTCCATTCTAGGTTATTCAGAGACTAACAGTTTACCAAACCATTCCTTGATCTCTAGATGCATGGCATTCAAAATCAGCAAGGCAACAGAAATACAAAGACCATTTCACTCATTTATTTGAATTCTTCTCTCCAAGATTTGGCATAATAATTGGCCAGTCTAGCAGAGACTTTTAGCAAAAAAATCGAAGATCATGGATATTAGCCATCATTTGCGAAAACTACTCCTGCTTAACTTAAACTTAGTGCTTAGTTCCCAATGTTATTAAGAAATATATTATAAGTGATACATGTTCTTTAATAAAGTCTAGCAAATACATCTTATTTTAAGCTTGTTGAGTTAATTTAAGAAATCATTCCAGAAGCAGGAGAAAAAATACTTCCTTTGCATATTGTCTTTTTGGTAAAGTCGGGTTATTTCTACCGTCTTTAACAACATGTCATATATAATATTTTATCTGCCAGATAGTATTCGTACCTGATTATCACCTTTTTTTTTTTTGTCATGGACATGGTCCAACACCTTGCAATTCTTTTTATGGTAAAATACTTGTTGAAATCAGTTTGGAAAAAAAAAAATTGTTTGGTTTTGAAACAAAAGATTTAACCTAATTGGTTTGATATTGTTTATTTTAATAATCTCTTCCAGGTTATCTACAGAAAATCATGCATTATTGCTTAAATGGTCATGAAAAAGCAAATTAAGGAAACAAACCAGTAATTGAGGAGTCAAAAATAGACAACTATTTTCATAGTATCATCTAATTTCTCAAAATGACACAAACAATAAAAGCAGGGATATGTTGGTAGCATATAGTTAGCACTTAATCTAGGTTCAGTACCTCGCAAATCTTTCTTCATTTTGCGGAGATCTTTCTGAAAGTCTTCAAATTTCATTTGAGAAGCCTGGAAGAGATCTTGTGGGTCTGGAAGAGGAAAGATGCATTGTTCTTTTCCCGCATCCTGATAAAAACACAAATAAACAGTTATATAGTGCATACTACTTTTTTATATACTAAAAAATGTAACTGAAAGCACATTTCTTCATCGTGATGTTCTTTATCACTGAAAAACTGAAAATTGCACATTTCCTTATCTTGGTCAGAAGACAGAATTCAGTAAGTTAATTTTTTTACCTTGAATTTAAAAGAGCAAAATTCATTCTCACTCACCTCATCAAAATTACGCAAATAGTATGAGACAATGTAAGACAGAAGACTTCTGCTGTTGTCCTGTATAGAAGAGAAGAAAGTCTGCTGTGTTACTGAAACTCACTGAAAAAAACAAGTTCAGAAATTATAATTCAAGTAAATGAAATATTTAGTGTCAAGTAGAGAAAAATACTTTGCTGATTTGGTGCCTTCACTGAAAAAAACCCAACACCCTGAAATACCATTTAATCATTAAAGAAAATAATAGAAAGATATATTATAACACTCGTGTAAGCCCCTCCTGATTCTTTAAATTTACCTGATTGTAAAATGAATCCTTAAATTTTGAAAATTTCCCAAGAAGGAAAAGAGAAATTGTTTCTAGTTTGATGTATGCAATTTGTTTCACAACATTCAGATCTTTTTATTAATCTATAACTACAACCAAAGCAAAGTTAAATTAAACAAAGTTACTTATTTTTCTAAATGAAATTTTGGCACTTTTGGGGGTCTTTGGGGGAACTTTCTCATTGTTTCCCCTCTGTAAGCTCTGTAATCAAACATTCGCAGAAAATCTTTGATTTGAAGAGGATTTTTGACAGAATTACATTTTCAGATAGTTTCAGAAAACTATTTTGTAAGAACTTTTCTGAATGAGCAGTAGCAAATAAACTGAAGATGTATCTTGCAATTGCAAGGTTAATGGTCATAACATTTCCAGCAAATTATGTGCTAGAGACTTGAGTCACCAAATCAAATTTAGTGTGTCTAAATGTTCTGCTGAGACAAGTTCTGAAACTGGTGATGTACCTAAAGTCAACTAGAAGATTCAGCTAAAGTAAGCTGCCTAAACACATTGTACTAAGGCTTTATTCACGTCATCACTCCCTTGGCTTACCAAAGAAACCAGCATGCCAGAATGAAGTTCCTCCATCCCTTTAAGGCAAATGGCTGACATGGTCTCTCAGCTCAGGGTAAACAACAATCTGCTCACATTACCTAATCCAGCAGCTAAAGCATGTATATTTAGTGAGTGACCAAGCAGGGAAACAAACTCTTCTTTTTCTGCCACTTTCAGAATAGCAGATCTTGATAGTGACTCATTAGATAGATGTAGGGGCCAATTTAAACTCTCAAGAATTATTGCTATAACCTTTCTCATACCGCTGTCCACATTCAGATGAGTCTTTTCATCATAGGCATAGAGACTCAAAGATTACTGTTTCCTTGTAAAGAAAAGCAGATATTTGAATACAACTCCAATCTGAATAACCAAAGCCAAAAAAGCACTGGTAACACACAAGCTCCAGTTCAGCACTGAGCAAGAAACAAGACTACTTATCAGTCTCCTTATTCAGATGACTATATCAGACAAATCTTAAATCAACAAGTACTTGCTGTGATTACACTTTACTTGGGTGGTTCCATGGTCCAATGTGAAATGCACACTCTGTAATCATTACGTATATAAAGGATTAATTCTGGGTTATCCCAAATGCTCAGGTTGCCCATTCAATCATTTTCAGGAGTGACTTTTTTTTTTCCCCCCTCATAAATATTTTGAATCAGACCAATTCACAGTTAACTTTTCTTTTACAACTGTTTCCACTTCTATAATAAACCTCTTAAGTGTAAGGAGCATAGTATTGCTTCTGCATGCAGGAAAAGTTAGAACTATGCTGTGTACCAAAAGTCAAATACATATCAGATTAGGAACCCAGACATAATTTAATGTATTTTTGTTTGTACAGTAATGAAGAGAGAGAGTTAATTTTCATATTTCTACAGAAATACATCCAACTCTAGAAGTGTGATCAGCTAAGTATAGTAACAAAAGAATTTCCTTTGACATGCCTTCATATGTTTCACACCATTTACTTGGAAATGGGGACAAAGTGATTTTCTGAGAATTTTACATTCTTAGGCTTGCAGGAAGTCTAGAATCTCAACTTACACTGCTCTTGACATCTTTCAGTTTTGGCAGGATATCTAGTCCAAACCCATCAGCCTGTCCTCGCGTCCTGTTTCCACCATTCATGTAATTTCCAAAGGCAAGAACCAAACCCAGGACCTGCATAACTCCTGACCCATTTTTCAATGTCTACAAAACAGAAAGAGAAACAATTCTCTGTTCAAACTCACAGTAATATTTACGGTTAACAGTAGTACTGACAAGCAGATTTGCTGATAGTGTGTTTAGAAATACTACTTATATGAAGGTTTAAACAGAGAAATAACAATCTTCTACTGCAAGATGTAGAAGTAGAATAATATCAATATCAATATGTAATTTGTTGTGAACGGAGAATCTTATCTCCAAAATGGATAATTAAAAAAAAAATTAGGAAATCTATATAATATTATCAGAGATGACCCGTTGTGAAAAACAAAATAGTAATTTCTTAACTGATGCTGATATTGTGAATGGTATATTTAATTTAGGAGAGAATTCTGCAGGAAGTTCATAAAAAACCCAAAAGGAACAATTAAAACATTTAAGCAATCAAATAAAAGATAATCTATTAAATGGTAAAACAATTACACAAAATATTTCAAACAGTTTTCAGATACGAAAATACTGATGAAACCTGCATTTTAAAGTGATGTATTTGTTTTGCATGGGACCACAAAATTCCAGTAATCTCTTCTAGCTAGAGACACAACATTGCTATCTCTAACTGATTTTAGATATCAGAGATATTATTGAATTGCACACTTTCAAAACCCAAGCAAACACAAGCTGGACTGAACCGGCATTCATTTGGAAAGGAGTGATATGGTCACTATGAAGAGGGAAGATTTGCTTTAATAAAAGGAGAAGGTACATTATTTTCCAGAGGCTGATATACGCTGATGGCAAAAACATGATATAGTTCAGTACCAAAAGTTAATCTTAAAATTCGCTTTGATGTTGAAGTACAATCATAAAATGTTCTATTCTGCTATCCTTCAGATTTAATGAGTACTTAAAGTAAATAAAGTGAAAACTTTTGAAATATGAGTACAACTTAACAAGATTAAATATCAGAAATTTAGCTCTACCTTTTCACAGAGCACAACCTACCTCACACAGTTTCTGTAACAATTCAAGTTTGCGACGGATTGAACAAATGCTTTCTGAAAATGTTGATTGGAACAGGATGCAAAATACACGTTCTGAAAAGTTAGGAATTAGTGAGAGTTCATAGAGGAACCTATAGGAGTGATTAAAGAAAATATATGAGTCACTGTGAGTAGGCACAATATTTTGTGGTTTTTGTTTTGTGGTTTTGTTTTTGTTTTTTTTTTTTTTTTTTTTTTTTTTTTTTCTTTCTTTTACAACATCTCTACATAGTTTACTATAGCAAGGAAAGTTTTCTGAAGTGAGCAAAACTGTTCTTTCATAAGTATGTTCTTACTGTTCTGGCTTATCCAAAGACTTGGCGTTTTCTTTTTCCTTGGATGCCTTGCTATGCTTTTCTATTTTTTCCAATTCATCTGATTGTGCTCTCTGGAATAAAGGAAACAAAGTAATTAAAAAGTGTTAATTAAAACCTAGTCAACACAGATAAAGATGCCCTTGTAACAAATATATCATAGATTTTTCTTTTCCTTCTAGTATCTGCTTATGGTAAAACTACTTAGTCCATAGAGTGATTTTAAATATGAATACATCTGATGGAAAACAGAACATTTTCCAAATAATATTATTGACTACTAGTAATCTGCAAAAGATTTATTTATTCAACCATGCACTGAGACAGTAATCTTCATTCCCAATCCTTTTTCTTTGGCTGTTTATGAAGTCTTTGGATCAAAGAACTCTCCTTTTGAGCTGTATTTCTTTTCCAAATCTGTTGAGTTCCATTTGAATGTAATCTGATCTTTAAATATATATTTAAATAATATCTTTTTTTAAAACAAAATGAAAATAGGTTTGTACTGTTTACTGCAATTTAGATTTTATTTGGTATTTGGAAACCACTATGGAACAACAAAAAATAGCTGATTTATAATGTAACTATCATTCGTACCGTAATACATGAGAACTACTGCATACCTCTTTGGAGTAAAATGTTTTTCATTTTTATCTTAATAAGTCAAAACAATTACATGTGAACTGCCTAGTTTCTTGGAGAACGCTGTGGCACATTGTGCGGTCTTCTCTTCAATATTCCAATCAAAAGGAACAGAGCCTCACTCCTTTCTGTGCTACATGCTATAGTGAAATTATTTTTTCCAACTGCAGAACTGGAAAATTGAATGGCATGGAAAGAAATAAAAGTGGAATGGAAATTTCTCCTTCTGACCCTTCTTTTGACAGCCATGGTGGTTTTCAAAATAGATTCAAAACATGAATCAGTGCAAGAGTGAAAAAAATACATCTACCTTTATTCCTTTAAGAAAACAAGACACACATCTTTTAACTTACTCCACCACAGAACTTGAAGACAACAGTGGAAAATTATATTCTAACTACTTAAATAACGGCAAAGCAAAAGATAGGCTGCATCTGCATTCTTTCTTGCATACTTTTGCATGATTAGTAGAAGAGGTATGGAACTATCTCAAATCATACTACCACAGCTCCATCAGCAATCTGAAAACAGAAAGTCATGTTTGGACAGTTCTTTTGAGGTTGTTGAACATCTTCCCATGTGAAAAGGAAGAAAATACAGACATGAAACAGAAAGATGAATAGATTGAAGAGTCACTCAGAGCAAAAGCATTTTAGAGTTTCTCTGATTACTTCAAGTAGTCTGGAAATGACTGCAAGGTCATCTGTGTTGAATACTACACATCCTAATATTTAGCCAGCATTTCTGTGGATGTTCTTCAAGGGTCATCTTCTCTATAGTAGTCTGATCTTATGTCTATTAAATACTCCAACAGATATGAAATATTGCAAACAACTGCACACCCCACCCCACCCCCCCAGCAATAAACTCTGTTCTCAACAGTAAGAAATTACAATGGTGGTAGTACCTGTATCACAGATTAATAGAATAGTTAAGGTTTGAAGGGACCTCTGGAGATCATCTAGTCAAACCCTCTGGCACAAAGCAGAGGTAGCTAGAGCTAGAGCAGGTTGCTCAGTATCGTGTCCAGCCAGGTTTTGAATATCTCCAAGGATGGAGACCTCATGACCTCTCTAGGTAGCCTGTTCAGTGTTTGGACACCCTTGCAGTAAAAAAAGGTGTTTCTATTTTTAAATGGAACTTCCACTATATCAATTCCAAGAGGCCCACTACCTCTTATCTTTACACTGGGCATCACTGGGTCTAGCTCTGTGTTCTTTACTCCCCTTCCCCAATCAGGTATTTGCAACATACTGATAAGATTCCCCTGAGCTTTCTCTTCCCCAGGCTGAACAACCCCAGCTCTCTCAGTCTCTCCTTGTATGATACATTCTCCAATCCCTTAATCATGACCGTGGCCCTTCATTAGACTCACTCCGATATGCCCGTGTCTCTTGCACTGGGGAGGCCAGAACCGGACACAGTGTCCTAGATGTGGTCTCACCAGTGCTGAGAAGATGAGAATAATCGCTTCCCTCGACTTGCTTGATCCTTCCTTGATCTATCTGTGAATACTGTATCATACCTTTCTCAGTTAACAAGGGCTAGGCTGAGATTAGTTTACCAGTTTTTAATTTTAGTATACTGGTAGTGGCCCATCCATAACACCCAGTTTCCTGAATTCCCTACCCCAGTATCACTTCAGTGTGAGAAAACAAACTCGGGGATTCATCCTCCAAATGTATTTTTCTACGTAAAGTTTCTGTCAAGGCAGACATAGGACATATAAACATAATTACAGTAGTAAGTTTTGCTTGTTTAATTCTATCCTGATGAGAAGGAAATTTTCAAGATACTAAGATCAGAAAATTGTATCAATTTTTAATCTTAGATGAGACTTAGAAGACTCATCCGGACATAGATTGAGGACTAAGAAAGACCCAACTAACTGCAGAAGTTACCACTTAAATATTGCAGGTGCTGTTGAGGAGAAAGTCTTGCTTTTGTGTTAGCGAGCAGGTGTAAATGGGATATTTCTTCACTTCATCTAGAACGTTCTTACCCGATGGACAGTGAAAAGAAAAAGAAATCTTCCATTTCTTTTCAAATCAGTAAAAACTCTCTTGGCAATGGATGAAATCTACAGATTTTGAAATTGGAAGGATGCCAGGAGACATAGCATTTTTCCAGTGGTCATGTCATCAAAGCCGTGGAGGTTTAGGTATGCAAATGACATGACTTTGTAGGAAGATCTATTTTATTTAGCTTACACTTCAAAAACCTCATGTATTCAATTTACACTTGTAAATTGTAAAGTTTTTTGCAAAAGTAAACAAGTTCTCATACTAATAGTTTTTAAATTAAGCTCTATTATTTCTGGCCAATACATAAAGTATATTCTCTTCTGTTAAATTGACAGGAAATCACTTGAAAATTTTTCATAACAGTTAAAGAGGAGAAAATACTTTAGCAAGGAGCATAAAGCTAAATGGTTATTTGCAAATTCTTTAGAATAAATAGCGAGAGTATTCTCTCTTCTGGCCTCCTACACATAGTGAAGTATTAGAGTGCTTATGATAGCAGCCTATAACATACATGCATGTTCAAGCTGTTAATGTTTCTCCACCAAATCCCATGGTCAAAGGTTAGGCAGACTCATTATTCCTTATTCAAGCCATTATTCTCAGATTGTGTATGCAAAGAAATAACAACTGGCAAAGATACAAAGGCTAAGCTTGATCCAGTTATGGGTAGGCCTGAGCTAATCTGAAGAGATACAGTTTACACTCTTCACCAAAATCAAGACGTTCAAGTATATGGTGCAAGTTCAGAACGAAACCTGAGTTTCAAGCCACTAATTTTAGCTCTAGTACCCAGAATTCTGACTTATGTGTATTTTAAATTAAGATAGAAAAGGAATAAGGCTGACATGCCTTCTCCACAGGTATTATTGAAGATTATTTCTCAGAATTTTTACCAGTTAGCTTTGTGGTTAATCTTTATCCTCTAATTTGCACATGGATAATTAAAAAAATGCTTTTATATTACCCTCCAACATTTGTGTCAAGAGAGAACACATTCAATAGTTAACTATTAAAGAGTTTAGTTTAACTCTTTTCCCACTTTTGCTGAGTATAAACTTACCCCATATTTGGTCTTAACAAAGTACATAAGGGCCATTTTTCCATTTCATAACATAAATCTTACATTTCCTGGTTCATTTTTTTTTTCCCTGCAACAGAACCTTAGCTCTGAATTTAGATCAGTTTAAAAGCGTGTAGGTTTTTTGATTTTTGGGTGGGTTTTTTTGGTCAACTTGATTTTCACAGTTAATGTTACATATTTCAAAAGCATCGAGTGAATTGTCTAAAGAGTATTTTCCAAAGTAACTGAAGATACAGAGATACCCAGGTTAATAATAACGATCATATTCCTTTGAAGCTGGGTCTTGTGTCAGAAGTCAGGTACAATCTATAGTCTTCACAGAAAAATGTTAAGACACCGTATTGTAATTGCCAATTTAAAAAAAAAAAAATTCACAAGAAATAAATGTGGAGAAGATTTGAATCTTAGCAGCAGAGCAGAGGCAGGCACTCCAGACTTCTGGATGCCTTATGCTCTTACAAACGGTATTTTGAGGTTTTTGAAAATATTGACCTAAGTCTTTTAAAGATAGAGACAGGGTAGACAATTTACCAGGAGTCAAATTAAGAAAGTAATACACGTTTCATTATGTGATGTAAATAGATTTGAAAATGGCAAATTCCTAGATCAAAAATAATTCTTTGATACAATTTTTAATCCATTTTTAATTTACTTATTGTCACAATATAGTGAAGACGTAAGCAGGAGCAGGTTTATCTTGTTTCAAACAGTGATATTTTAGCTACAATCTCAGCTGCTTAAAGGCTACCTGTTTTGAAAGTAAACATTTACTTATTTGAAAATAAGTATATTTCTCATTACAACCAATATGGCCTAACCACATATAGCAAATTGACAACTGCACTGAATTTTATGGACCTTCTCTCTCTCTAATTATAGCTGCCACCTGAAATCATTGCTATTAGAGAGTTCGTAAACTCACATTAAAGTAAGTGTTCCACATGTAGTTTTATTTTTTTTAAGACTGTCCTATTAAAATTTTCTAGATCTTAATACATAGCTGATTATGAAGACATATTTAAAGAAATTTTTTAAAGAAATTTTTATAAAGCAAACTACACCACCATGTGTGAGAACCATGTGACTGTTGCATACGGTGTTGCAGTAACAAAGTCGTCCTCACAATGCAATACTAGTTAATACCATCAAATAAATTATTGAGAGCTTGGGTCTTTGGTGGAGCGTGGGTTTCCTCATTTATAAAAAGTCACTAAGATGCATACAGCAACTTTGTGGTTTAACAAGACTTTAATTCCTCAGTAAACAGGAATTGAGCCCTCGGGACTCTGGCTTTTGAAATTAGGGTGTGTTTAGGTTTGGAGACTGCCCAAATTTCATTCACATATAAGAAGGGAAAGCACTGTGCCAGACATATGCAATCAGAAGAAATTATTACATTCTGAGGGAAGACTGTAAAACAAATGCTCCCATATGTTCCATACAGATCAAATAGACAGGCTGAGAACTAGTACACTGGTATTTAAACATCCAGCAAAAAAATGCCAATCCAATAAATAAACCGTAAGCACTAAAAATTAAGTTAATGGCTACAAAGTAGCCAAATGAGGCAAAGTTATCCCCACTTATAACATAGGATGAGGCTGAGAAATAAGGGAGGAGTCAAACATGCCAGGCTTTCTGTACCACCCATTGCTTACACTTTTTTATTGAACAATATTGTTATAATTACTGAAATTACCAACAGGAGCAAATGAAAGGTCCGTTGTGTTTTGACTAAAGACTGAAAGTAAAACCAGAAAATAAAATTCAATTAAAAAAATGCTTCTTTCAAGATACAGCTTTATCAAACTGAGGATCCAGGAATAAAATTCAGATCCCCCTTATGAAGCTCTCTCCTGATAATCTGTGGGGTTTTTTTTGTTCTTTGTTTGTTTTTTGTTGTTGTTTTTTCTTTTCTGTCTTGTATCCAAGCAAATAGAGTAATAAAGTTGGGCTGATCTGTCTTCTGTTCAAAGCAAAGAAATATATTATAGTCATTCCAACTTTTTGAGTCTTGCCTGAGATGAACATATTATATTTTTCTCAATCAGGACAGTATTTCCTAGACATTTTCTGTCACTAGTGAAGGCAATGACAAAAGGAACACAATGACATTTGTTTTTTTCAACCAACTGCAGATTTGCAGGTAACCCATTATACTGGAACTCTGAAGTATATTAGAGATGACATTAAGAAAGTATTTGAGAAGTATCCTATTAGTGCATTAGCCACATAGGAAGACTATTTTTTTAAAACCAAAATAAAAAGAGCTTTATGCAATATAAAAGAGGGAAGTATGCAAAAACTAAGGAGAGCAGTATCTATTCCGTACTTCCCACAACACAATCTCTCACTATCAGGCATATGTAATGTATAAAATTACTTCAATTTCTTACATGCTAAAGAATGTATGGAATGGGATATAGCTGCGCAGTATAAGGGAGCAGATTAAAAATAATGTAAAATAAAAATAAAGCAGGCCAAACCAGAAACGGTGTGGCATAAGGATGAGAAGTGTTTAAAGTATTCTAACTACCCACAAATCTTTATAAGTTTCCCATTAGACCATTATCTTCCTGAGCAGTGTTGAGTGATTTAATTCTTCAAGGATGAAATAAAAGTAGAATTACTTCCTCGTTCTTGTCAGTTTTTTTTCATTTTATTTAGCTTTTTGTTTTTTCTATAAAGCAGACTAGAGCTTACTAGCTCTCTCAAAACTAGCTCACTTTGGGGCCTGAAGAGAAATTTCATAAATCAACAAATCATTCCAAAGTAGGCCCTAAAGAGCTAGAGTTTAAAAACCAAAAATCTGAAAGGTGTAAAGTAATTAACACATTATCAGAACTATAATGTGAAGGAAATATAAAAATCCAACACAATAACATACCTTGGCCTTCAATGCCATTCTGTGGCTCACAGCTTTACATTTCATATTTTCAGGTTCTTTGGAGGGTAAATAGAAAGCCTCTTTGCTCTTTCCAGAGATGCCTAGCCAGACCTCCATGTATTCAGGCAATGTGCTTGGAGAAGGAGGTAATGCTCACTGACCTCAGCTGAAGACAGAAACGTGCTTCTGAGATCCACTTTTTTGAATTTTGCATGTGACTGGCTTTGTAAAGTTTTAGAACATGCCTGAGTATATTCTGAATCCCTGATTTTGCATACCTGGTGGTCAAACACTCTCTGATGATTAGTAACAGACATTTATGAAGCCCCTGGCAGTTTATACTGCTTTTTATCACATTGACTTAGAGCAATCCTTTTCCTTTCAAAGAGTTAAAATTGTTTTGGAGGAATCCCTGAAATAATAAGAATTAAAAACTACAGTTCCACAAATGGAATGACTGCTGTTGTTAAAACATTTTTTTTTTTTTTATTGAACAGCACTGTTTTATTACTGAAGTTATAAAATGAAGCCAAAGACCTGGAGTGCAAGGTCTGATACTTACCGACCAAAGACTCCCCCACCCAAGAAGTAAAAAAGGAACAAAACTAATTTCCGTTTAGTCATTTAGAAGTTGATTATGTTACTTATATAAAAGTGTTACTTATATAAAAACGTATGCACTATATAAAACACAGAGCCGCAATTAATACAATTTAAATGCTTATTATTTTAATTGCTTTGTGGAAAATAAAGTCACTTTATAACAGGACACGTTCTACAAGCCTTCTGAATATTACTGATGCAAACCAAAAAAATCCTTCACATGGACCTACAGTATTCCTATGTTATATAGACTTCCTCTGATTACTCACATTCTCATACAGCGCTTGCAGGGTCTCTAGGTCAACCACAGAGTTGTCCAAGTTCACAACAGCTATAAAAAAGACAAAAGAAAAAAGAATTAGTTGTGAGGATGATAATCCAGCTGTGAAAGAAAGACTGAGCACAATACCCAGCAATAGTTTTTATGACCTGTTGGTCATACAGCTTAAAGGTTTTAACTTTATTAATGCCTTGAATAGTGCCGTTCCTAAGACTATGGGCTAGAAATCTGGTAGAGCCAGGTGATAAGTGTTAAAGAATTCATCTCCCTCCCCCCAAATACATAAACATGATCCCACGAGTATGGCCATAGCCAGAGATCAGAGATAAGCTTTACATCAGACTTTCATGGTCCGACAGAAAGCATTATAAAAATTTGTAAATCTGCACCACAGCCACACACGCACACTCACACAACAAAGCTCATTCCTGTCACTGGTTGGATTCAGTCTTAAACTGATTAATCCATAAATCAGCCAGTTAACTTCAAAACACCTGACAAGGGTCAAGTCTTCTATGCACTAAGCCAACATGTTTAGTACAGATACAATATGTCTTTCCTGTTCCCAACCAATTCTGGCGCCACACATACTGTATTTTTTCAGTGTCAAAAAGCCAGTTCAACAGCAAGGAGAGAGTGATTTCCATCTACCTAACCTGGACTAAAAAAATACATTAAGAGGGGTAATGCTGTTAGGAACACAACCCTAACTCCTCACTTGTATTAGGAACATTTCATGAAGCATAGGAAATATTTGTGCAAACTAGTGACAAATTATTCGCAGCTAATATAAGGAACTATTTTAAAAACAGAACTTTTCAATCATCTTCTTACATATTTTTTGCAAGCACACTGACCATTCATTTAACAGCCGGAATAATCCAACTTTCCTCATCCAGATTTTAAATCTTGAAAGAAATTTAGAATGTTGCATTAGAACTTATGTGATGGTAACAAATAATTTTTATCACACTACACTAGTCTTTTTCCTATTTTGCCCTTCATTAATTTGTATCCTTTTTTGTAATGGGCTCTGCATGTGTGTGTGTGTACACTTGTACAATAAGTAGAATAATCTAGGAACTGCAACATTGATCAGTGATAGAAACCCAGCACTGGGTTACTTTATGTCCTATATATAAATCCATGTCCTTTACTGTCACAGAGAAATTCTGTGTATACACCTAAAGCCTACAGACAATATAATTCAAGCTCATGTGTTTCCGATTGCTCTAAAGCATTTAGAGATACCACTCTGAGTCTGGGACTCATCATGTTTTCCCTTTCAAGGCCTGAGACATAGTTTTAGTTACAGTATAAGAAAATTATAAACAAAACAGCATCGATCTTGATTAAACTAAGCAGGCTACACTGTAACTCTAAGCAGGGGACAAAGCTAACTTTTAGGAAATAAACAAAAAATAATTAGGAAATTCTTTAACTTTCCGAAATAATTTAAAATAAAATATTTTTTTCCATTTTTCCCTTACTGGAAAGCAAGAGAATGAAAGATAATGGCAATGTAACAGTTAACAATTCAGGAAGCAACATGGTTTTTGTTCTGTTTTGGGGGAGGGGGCACATGCAAAAATCTGCTACTAATTATTTGGGATATTTTAAAACTCCTTCCCCCCCCC
>NW_009630805.1:10243-10540 GCF_000690535.1 Cariama cristata | reverse complement strand
CAAGATGCCCTCTCAACAAGGTATTGTAGTATATGTTGTATTTAATGATCCCTGTTGCTCAATAGGATCATCTGCATGCTTAAAACCATGCCAAATTTGCCTTGTAGAACTGGAGACTAAAATTAACATGCAAATAGAAACTGGGTCTAGATGAGTTTGAGAGCTCTACTTTAAGAAAACACATATATCAAAGCGTATATACAAACAGCTTTATTAAACCCAGGATATATTATGAAACTCAGTTTGTATTATCCCTACATTTCAGCATTCTTACACTTACGCAATGTTTTTATATAT
>NW_009630805.1:9877-10175 GCF_000690535.1 Cariama cristata | reverse complement strand
TTCCAGAGACTGTCTACTCCTGCACTAAGAAATATGACATAAGTTCCTGCTCTGACTTTTGCTCAATGTTAAGATCACCCACGGATTACTCGAGAAGCAATAGAACACTTTTGTTTGAATGCTTGCAGGAGATAAGAGAACGCCTGGCAAACTCAATGGTGCCAGGTCTGTGTACTTTCAACAAAACAGGTATGCAGAAGGGTGTACATACTTCAGGGAGCTGCTTAAAACAAGTCAGTCTGAGACAAGGACTTAGAGAAATTAGATCCTAATATGTATGTTTCAGATCTGTCTGTTT
>NW_009630805.1:0-9855 GCF_000690535.1 Cariama cristata | reverse complement strand
ATATATTTCTATGTCTTTCATCTAAAGATGTATATGTTCATAAAGAGCACTCATAAATAGGATTTTTCAATGTTCACTATAGGTTTGCTCTCCCAACTCTGAGGAACCAGATGAGCTTCTCTTCCTTGGTCTGCATTGTCATGCAGAACATGATGGCTGGCAAAATAAATCATGACTGTTGCATATTTAATTTCATTATCTAGACAATTTGAACTGATAAAAACAATGATGTTTCCTTATGCAGTCAAGCTTATATTGCCCCTTTCTTACAATCAGCATGACTACACAAATATCTTACCAAAGGATTCCATATGTGGTGGCAAAATAACGATGAGAAACATAGACAAACATTAATTTCCTCTTATGAATACATTCTGAGCTACAGTACAATTTCTATATACTTTGATGCAAACGTCTGGAGAAGGTTTTATAATAGCCTTGCAGTTGCTGGATATTTTCACCATGTCACTATTTTTAAAAGTGATTTTTTTGTTTCAAAGTTGACATTGCCATTTCCTGGTCTTGACTACTACAACACGATCTTTAATAGCCAGTTCACCACCCAGCCTTTTCGATACATTCATAAGACAACAGCGAAGAATATCTGTTGGCTTTTACTCTAATAGAAACAACTTTCTTTTAAATCACATCAGACTCAGGCATTTAGTTCTTACGTTCAAGATTTCATAGTTCAGCTATTTTCCTGCATTCCTATTGTCATTGCTGCCAATAAAACCAGCAAGTCAGCAACAGTTTCAAGCCCTAATACAGGAAAATTACTCGATGTACATATATATAATTGTGTGTGTATACACACACATATATATATATGATTAAGTCAACTTTGAACCAAGTATGTCCAGATACACAAATATGCACAGATAAAAATAAAAGGAACCACAAACCAACAACTTCTTTTTTTTTTCCTAAGCAAGCACTGGTCAACAAATGATTACAGAAAATCCACCCAGTAAAAAGAGCAGTTGAAGAGCAATCGCAAAGGGTCACTTGACACTATAAAAGACAGAGAAGGAGAAAGATTTCAAAGGATTTGTAGCCAAAATAAAGACTTCAGGAATCTCTTCTTGGTCTTAAACTTTCCTGATATTGTTTTTGTCACAATCTACAGAGAAATTTAAACTGGTAGCTTTGGGATAGAAATTCTGTCTTTCTTATGCAACTGTAGAATACAAAGTTTTAGCAGAATGGAAGAATTTCCTTTCCATTCTGTACCTCTACAATATAAATTGAATCAAAAAACCAAATGCAAACTCACAATAAAAGCCAACTTAGGTACTAGTTTCAAACTGGAAGGACAATAAAATACATGCAGAGAGATAAACGCTTACTATTCTTAGTAATATCAATTTGCAAGTTTGAATAGGCACCTTAGATGATACTTCAACTGACAGGAGGAGAATATTGCTACTAAAATAAAGTGAGATTAGTGTAAAGCACACAACTATATTTAGAGGCATACTTGAACTCTGAGAACAGACAGACCTTCTCCCATATCCATAGAAGCCACGTTAGAACACAGAGAAAATTAAAAAAAAAAAAAAGGCAACACAAAAAAATAAACCCAACACAATGAATAATCACCACCCACATGTCTTCAGAGGAACACAGCATGTAACCAAGCCACCAAGGAGATCAAAGTTTTTGCCAACAAATACTATCCTGAAGAAGAAATGCATGAGAGAACACCAACAGGAACTTGGAGGAGGCATAGTGTATTCTCAGGAAGACTACAAAAGGAAGTAGCTGTAATTTTTTTAATTTTAAGACAGGTCATTACTGTTGATTATTCATGTATCTAGGAGCATGTGAACTACCAGCTACCACTAAAACAAAACTGATAGGTGATACAGACACAGCAAACCTACACTTGCGTAAGGGTATGAATCTAAATCCACCAACAGTACCACTTACATAAATTGTTGGAGAAAAAACAACTTCCTACAGCTACCCAGTGCTTGGAAACTCTACTCTGTTTGCAAGTCCAAAAATATAGAATTTTCTTTTAAAATGAAAAGGCCAAAATTTCCCAAGTAGAATTTCAGGAAGCAGAAAAACAATTATCAACGCAACCCTCTGGATCCAACTTTTATGTCATAAAACTCTTATTAGCACAATCTTACTTATGATGACTTTCAGAATACTGGTATTCAATCCAAATCTTGGTTTTACATCTTCCCTTTTCTCAAGGCAAGTTTCAAATCATGCTCCATTTCTCTGGCCTTTCCAAGTACACTTCCTAAGCTTTTCTATCTCTAGACTCCATTTAAAAGTGAGTGTCCTCTTCCTGAGACTTCCTAGAAGCACCGCTGTCTCCTCAAAACAGACTGAGCAATTTCCAAATTCTACTTGACTGGTAACAGATTACAGTCTAACTCCTCAGAAAGAAGCTGTAGCTGAAGCAAAACCACCTCAAATTTGCAAAAGGAATTCTGAACCAATTCTGCTATACTCAGATCCATTCTTCAGGGAGACAAACAAGCAAACCAGCCACCCAAGTTCTTCATGCTGCTTTCCACCACAAGTGACTTCTCCTTGACTCTCCAAAACCCAAGCAGTATCACTCCAAGAGGCCACTCCTTTTTTCCTCCTGCACATCTTTGCCTCTTCGCTTTCATATCTGCTCTCCTTCTCTAGAAGAGCACCAAGAATCTCTGCAAGACTTCGCATCTCCTCTGTCAAATGACAGCAACAGTCACTTCAGCAAATTACAAAGGCAGAGTGATTCTTCTTCACGGAATGAAGGACCTCCTACTTCTACAGCAAATAATCACAGTACTTTTATCACATAGTTCTGTGTGGGGCACAGATTTGGGGGTTTCACAGCTGTTCTGCCCATCGTGTGACTCTAATGTGCAAGATTCCATGATACTGAGAGGTTAGAACTTCCATGGTACTTTTTCCTAATTTCCATCCCCAGATAGTCCTGCTCCATGTTAATAATTAAACCACGTATATGCAAGGAATATTACTTCATTGTTATTAAGAATCTGTATCTATATTATATAGAAACCATAAGCTTGTGAAACCATAAATAGAGTCTCAAAATTACTACATAATTTTGAGGCACAACTGTAGTATTTCATTCAACCTTCTAAAACGTTTTCAAGTAATTGTACTTGAAAATTTGATGAGACATATTCATTTTCAAATATCTAAAAAGGATATTTGGAAGAAAAAAAAAGGCATATGAGTAGGTTGAATGTGTCATATTGTATGATCTTCATTGAACAACTATTTCTGAGTTAAATAATAATAATAAAAAAAAGCTGCTCCAAGAATAACATACAGTAGTAAACTTCAAATGGTCAAAACCCAACATCATTAGAAAACCAACATACTGGCAAAGCCTTCAGCAATAGAAAATTCTGATACAAGAAACACAAGTCAGACAGTATATAGCCTGATCAACTTACAAAATGTTTCTGACAACAAATTAGAGAAAAAGCACAAGTAAACTTATTTGTTTGTTCACTGAATACAGAATGGAAGCCTTCACTGACAGATGTCTTCAGAAGAAAATGGAAGAACACCACACATGCAAATACAAGCAAATCAGAAAAGAAAGTCTCAATGTAGACAATTTCATCAGACTGACAGCTGAACTGCTCAATTCAGAAGTAGAAGAAAACACATCTGCCTCAACATTCTCATTAACAAAAGAGTCAAGAGAGCCTTAGAAGATCAAAGTGCAGTTGCTTCCTTTACTGCTTATAAAGATTATGGTATGATGCAATATCAAGCTACTTGCAAAGTAAACCTAGATTTAAATCCAACTTAATATTTATATTTAAAAATTAACTAAACTGCAAAATTTGCAGTCTTCTATTGCAGTCTTTTATTGGTTACGTAGTAAACCCACAACTTCAAAAATTGCTATTCTTTGCTTTGGATCTTTCTTTTTTCCTATGTGAGTTTATTGGCATCATTCATCTAACACAGGCCTACTGCACAAGGTCATGTTTTTGTCTGTGGTACTTCCAACAACTTGACAACTACTCCTATTGTCTTGTGATTCTTCTTTATCTCAAATAATAGAAACATGAATCTCCTAATGTAGAAAGTTAAATCCCGATGGACCTCTTTGAAAAAATGTTATGTTTACGTAAATATGGAAAATACAGTGGTAAAACCAAATGTTCTTGTGCTAATGGGAGCTGCAGTAAAACACACAAGGATCATGACAGTATAATTTTTAAAGTTTCTCAGAAAATAAGTGAAATAAAAGAATTTTTAAACAGGAGTATCTGGACTTGCACAACTTTCAGAAAAAGCCCTGTTGATAATGGGTGGGGAGGGGATGGCTGCACTAGGTCGAGTTAGCAAAAATGAAAACAGTTTCGTACAATTACCTACCTGCTTGCCCTCAGTACCTTTGTGATATGTTTATCTATTAGCAAATACTCTAACCTTCTCAGGATGAAAACTTTAAGTGCATAAAGCACAACAGAGATTGGATCTTCAACACAAGTACATAGGGCATGGATCTGAGGCAAGAAACAGCACTTAGAACTGCGTGCACACAGTTTTACTGTGGCAGTAATTCACCTTGATCTAAAGCTTGTGTAAGAAACCAGAACAGTATACAAAATTTCCAGGCAGAAGGCATGGTTAAGCTTAACTGTTGCGTCAGATTGTTTTTAAAGGAGTTAAAATGTGTAAATACCTTCAAGAACATGCGCTCACATTTCTGGGAAGCAATAAAATAAGAATCAATTAAGCAAGAATATGCATTTGTAAAATTTCAAGTAACAGAAGTAGGAGACTTCATCAAAAAGAGTGACTCTTTAGTATCACTTTTTGTACTTATTCTTCTCTTATAAGCACAATTCAGGTTTTTAGACATTTGTCCTTAGCATTGCTATCCCCTAATGTTGTATCCCTAATATATAGCAATAAAATTGTATCAGTAGAGCTCTTTTACATACAAATAAATATATATACACACATACAACAAAATATATAACTAGATTCTATATATAGCTACACATAGTTAATATAAACAGTTACATTATGTACACTTCAAACAATTGCCTACTATGTTAAGGACAGCAGTTACTGATCATGTGAAGTCTAACTTCATACACCTATACACATCGTTTATAAAAACTGTGGAAGTTCAGTTCTTAGAGAACAAATATATTCTGTTTAACTCAGTATGTCGCCTTCTTGTCTAGGCAGGAAAAAAAAAATGGAAACCAATGCTGTAACCCTTTCAGAATAAAATGTTTAAATACAAACATGATTGCCATTGTAGACTGTTTAATTTAGAGAGATTGTATTTCAGTTCTGGTTTTGAGAGGTTTGCTGATTTGACTATAGAGAGTACTTCAATGCTTATCTTAATTGTTTAGATAAGATTTGTTTGAATCTGGCAGGTGAAAAAACCATGGGTGTGGGATATAGGAAGGTTCAGAAAAGACTGGCATTTTACCAGATTATGCTTATTTTAAACTATAGTGCATAGAGGAGCAAACAGTCTCAACGAACCTCTCAGGGGCAGGTCTTTGGGGAGTGAATTTGAAGCACAAGACTGAGTGGCAGAATTGAAGATTTTCAACAAACTAGAAAGGATTACCATGATAACTCCCAAAATGCTACTTCAGGCTTAGCATAGTACACAAACGCAAATTATATGACACATTTAAATAAGTTTAAAAAAAAAAATAAAAATTGTGTAGTAGGGGCTTGATGTTCTCTAGGCAAATTTCCTGTCCCTTAAATGTATTTTTAAAAGTGTTTCAAGAACAAGATTTTAATAGAAAATTAATCATTGGCATATGGATATATTTTACATGTAAGAAATTCTGCAACAGAAAATAAAATTACTGCTACAAAAATTACAATGTTATTGGCTTTTATTTGAATATCAGTTTGTACTAAGCTTTTTTACGTTCTAGTTAAGGTAGTATAGCATGCTATAGGCATTCTGTTTAGAGGTTCTCAAAAGGAAACTTGTCATACATATCAACTATATCCCTTTTTGTGGGGAGACTACTAGAACAGGATATCTGAGGAATGTACTTTTGGGATAGTTATGTGACCATATGTATTTACAGTGCATGTTATTAAAAAAAAACCCGCACAAACGTATCAGCTGCAAGGCTCATATGTAGCAGATCCAACATTGTCTATCAATCTCTCTGCAGACAGATACAATTTTGTATTGATGAGTCAAGTGAAATAAAATTCAGGTTTCCTGTGTGTTAGTGTTTGACTTTTCTTTAGCTCCACGTAAGTTCTAATGCTTTTCAATCCCTATTTCAATGACATTATGTCCAGGAGTTCCACAGGCTAATTGTGGCACCAGCGGTGGCATAACTGTGACAGTCAAAGGATGTATGCAAGCCAAACTTTGCAGAACAAGGTAGTATCTCTTACAGAGTGCAGCTGGAAGAAGTTAGCAAGACTTGTTTGGAACAGAAACAAACCTTCACACTTCAAACTAATTAAGACTTTCAATTACATGTGGATTTTTGCAGAATTCAAATTTGCTGGTTTTTGGTTTAATTCCACTTTATCTATTTTCATTAGAGTAGCTCAAAGTAAACAAAGTCATGGCTAACTCTGAGAAGTCCAGTCCATAAGCAAAGAGACAAGTTTTTTCTTTCATGCTTTAGGGAGCTCAATCTAAATGATTAAGATAAATAAAATGCAGGAGGAGGAGGAAGAGATTTACTTGGAATCATCTAGAAGCTCACCGGCAAAGATGAAACCAAGGTTTAAAGTAGTGCAAGGTCAAGAATAAATTTATGTTAAAATTATTCCAACTATTGGAAGCATCATTTATTGCTTATTCTAACATCATAAATACTAGAAGGACACTGACTTTTTCATATGGGATCTCTCAACTATTTGCCTTACTCTGTGACCCCGAGCAGCGCTGAACAGTCTCCAATCTTTCCATGTTCCTTATACACATTTCACTCTCTAATCAGTCTTCTAATCCACCACTGAGCCTCTTGATTTTTTTACTATCATATTTGTTTGAGATGAAGTGACCACAATTCATCCTGCATAATAATAGCAAGGATACATCAGTTTTATACAGTTATATAGCACTCTGCATATTTATTTCATAAAGTTAGCATGGTAGATACAAAATGTACATTTTTTTAAAAAAATATATTCTCTACATTAAGCAGCTATGGTAGGATCTTACCTTTTGTGCTCTCAATTTACCCACAGTTAGTAGTATGTAATTAATTGAGTTCCAGGTGTGTTCAGTTGGCAATTTAGAATACTTAGATTGAATTACTTAAGTGTCAACACTAAAGGAGTTAACAACTGCCTAACACATAGATCTTAAAATTTAATGGCTCATGAAACACTACCAGAAAGGAGAGTATCTTATGCTTCCATAGGAATCTGCTGTCAGCTTACTACAACTAAATATATCTTTACCAACACTGAAAAGAAAGATATTGAAAATAGTTATTAATCCTCAGTGAATTCCATGTGGCAAAGCTAATGGGAGACCTGCTCTTTCCTGAGCAGACTCAAACTCACGCAAAGAACTGTCTTGATTACACTCTCAGTAATCATGATCAACGACTAACATAAGACTCCTTGTCTCTCTAGCAGTGACTAGAAGTCAAAGCAATCTTTGGACTAGAGCTATAGCTGATGGAATATCAAAGAGACCAACAAAGGAAACAGCAGAATAACCTCAAGAACTTGTCTTTCTGTTGAATTGCTTGATCTATTCAGCTTATACAGGAGAAAGTTAAGAAGCACCCTGATTACAGTTCTTACGCATACCTGCATGAGAAGATATCTGAAAGTAGATGGCTCCGTAATTTTGCAGACCAAAAGCAGGAAAGAATGAAGGATGTTTGTAAATTAATCTGACAAATTCACTATGGAAAGAATATTTTAAGTGCTAAAAGTAAGGGAAATTAACCTTTTGAACAATGTTTCATGGGATATATTGACTTCTCCATCACTTAAAGTATTTGTATGAAATCCTAGACTCACCAAAGTCAACGGCAAAACTATCAGTGACTTCAAAGAAAGCAAAAGGTTGAAGGGTCAGAGTTTCAGCTGGAACTCAAGATCATTTATACTGCTAAAATGTTCGTATTTATACAGACTAACAGCCTGAGGCAGAAAGTAGCAGGCAATATTACATGAGTTGCCTTATTTAGCAGCCAGACTAAATGCTTAGAATGCTCTTTCTAAAAGTCTAGTTGAGCTGTGTGTTTGCCCTTTGCTAGGTCCCTCTGAAGTTCTCTACTAGTCTTCCCTAACATCAACAAGCCTAAACCATTTTACATAGACTACAGATAAAGTCGCTACCTTTTGATGGTTTACAACAGAAAGTACTGCAAGTTCTTTTAGCCATGAAGACATGCACAATCATTTAGAAACAAGCTTTCTTTGCATATGGTTCAAGGTAGCTAGTTGTGTATGATGATATCAGTATCTGTAGTAGTAGAGCTAGTTAGAAAACAGTACATGGAAACCTACAGGGATTCAGAAATCAGGCAAAGCAAGTCCCATTTATTTATAATTGCTGTACAGTCAACTGTTCTAGTCGCAAGTCAGAATACAAATTTTCTTGCTCAAGAATTACAAAATACCTGTGAGGTTTCCTTTCAAAAGCAAATTTCCCTTTCCCTCTGTCAGATGGTAGTATCTTCCTGAAATAAAATTACATACTCTCAATTTATTCTCCAAATCAAATTCAAATTTTATTTTTGGCACAGCAGAGAGCAGTGTAGATGTAGCCTGGTATTCTACATGTCTGCCCAGTCTGATGTCTGGATAAACACCAGGGATTTCATCCTACTAATGCATGTTAAGGCTTTCACCAAATATTCCGGAGTTACAGTATTAAAGAGCTACAGATGCTAAGAAAATGACATAATGATCTTGTGATATTTAGCCCATGTTCTAAGCGTGGTGGGATTATGAAAATAATGCAAAAAGATTTTTGGCTATGTAGATGACAGATGACACAGCTTTACTAATTCAAATCACAATACTGTGATAGCTGAGGGCAGAAAGATGCGTGTTTATGGTTTAAGTTCTGTCTTTTTTCACTCTCCAAAGTGTTTCTCAAAAGCTGGTATTAATAAGTCAAGAAAATAAGGGCTGGGATGCAACAAAACCAAATGCCTGGATATGTGGTAAACCAAAATATATACGTTCTAAAGAAAAAAAAAAAATCAAATGTTATTTGGAATCACCTATGTGTATTTATTTCAGTATCATGACTGGATTCGGCCTACTAAGGACTAAGATTACAAGAGGCACTCTATATTGCTTCAGTTCAGTGCCATTGAGGTATATTTTGGGTCCAGGTAGCCAAAACAAGCACAGCTTCACTAAAAACAGAAAGCAAATTACACTGGAATAGAATCTAACACGTATTACTTGGAGAGGTTTCCTGTGGAACAGCAGAACAACAAAAATAATCTTGATCTTTCACTGTCTAGGGATCACCACAGAACAAGACAAAAAAAAGAGAAATAAGTAGGAGAAACCTAGGTACCTCATAAAGCGACAGGTACAGGAACACCAACACAATGGCTCCAGCATGAGAAACAGTGGGCTCTCAGATACTTCACAATTTTTGCAGTAGAAAACCGTAATTTCCCCTGCATTGTTTCTTACCCTACCTGCCACGGATGACAGATGGGTATAGCAAACAAATCACTCTCCCATCTTTGTATCATCCTTTGTCGTCCCTACAGTCAGCACTAGTTTTTAGAAGACGGTATTCACCAGGAGTTAAGTACGCCGAGAAGCAGCGCCTCAGTCAGAGCCGGAAAGCGGGAAGAAGCCGCAAGGTCGAGCACCTTGCCTGACAGAGCCAGCGCGGAGGGGCAGAGG
>NW_009630804.1:8714-8949 GCF_000690535.1 Cariama cristata | reverse complement strand
CTTCCCTCCTCTCCCTTGGCAGCATCCACCCCCGGGACAAGCAGAACGTTGCCCGCCGACTGCAGTTGGGTGCCAGGGCTTTGGCGTACGGGGAGAAAGATTTGGTTTTCCAAGGACCGTACCCAACTCGGGCCGTTCTGGAGGTGACCAGGGGGCTGCTGAACGTCACCTACAGCCAGGAGCTCGTCCGCCGTCGGAGGGACCCGCGGGCTTTTGCGGGGAGGAGGGGGGGAGA
>NW_009630804.1:8365-8596 GCF_000690535.1 Cariama cristata | reverse complement strand
CCCGTGGTAACGGTGGAGTCCCGTACGGTGACGCTGGCCTTGACCGGTTGCCGGACGTTGGTGCTGGCCTTACGCTACGCTTGGGCCGAGTGGCCCTGCGACTACGAGTCCTGTGCCCTCTACAACACCCGGGGTCTTCCTGCACCCCCTTTCCTCTTGGATACCCTGCCCGTGGGGGAAATCCCAGGGCGCTCCGAAACGAGGGAGCTGCTTCTCATTCCCAGCTCCCAG
>NW_009630804.1:7956-8283 GCF_000690535.1 Cariama cristata | reverse complement strand
TCTCACGCAAGGCGGCTCGGGGCCGCTGGCACCGTGCCTTTCCGATTCAGGGAAGCGGCCGGCTTGATTACTGCCTTATTAATTAAACAACTTCTTTGGCCTGAAGTCAAGGCTGCGGGAGGGCGGGGGGAGGAAAAAAAAAAAAGCTAATTTAAAATGAAATTTATGAATAATTATGTTAAGATAAGCAACAGGACACACTGATGGGAGTTGAACCCCTCAACTGCTGCTCCTCCCTAGTTCTGGAGCTGGTCCTGGCCCCCCACTACCCCCCAGGGACACCCCACCTCTCGGGAACGCGGACCGGTGATCCCCAGGGCAGGGTGC
>NW_009630804.1:7326-7889 GCF_000690535.1 Cariama cristata | reverse complement strand
CCCAAAGCCACAACCAAACGCAAAGACCGGGGCTGGGACAGGGAGCTGCGGAGGGCGTGTTGCTGTGTAGCAGCAGTGAGTGCCTTTCACCTCCCTCTGTTAATAAATCGTTAATAAAACGGCTCGTTTTATTCTTGGATCCTTTTTTTTTCCCTTTCAGAAAAGCATCCCTTAGGCCTCCGTTCCCCGCAACGGCAGGGAAATTTGTGCGGAAGCGACGTGATGTGGCACCCAGCGCTCGGAATAAGACATCCGAGAGAGTCTCTGCACCAAAAAAAAAAAAAAAAATTGATCGTTTAACCCTTTTTTGCTGGAAAAACTGTAGGTAAGAAGGGAAATCCCAAATGCAGGTGAGCTCAGCTCGGCCCTCGCTGACGCGTTACAGATGTCACCTCACCAGGCTGTATCAAAACCAGAGTTTAATGTGCTCGAGCCGCGCTGGCAACGAGGAAAGGGATCAAACCGGATCCCGGGATCCCAACCACCCTGCCTGCTCTTGGGGTCAGGCAGAGCCGAGTGAATCCCGGCAGGCTTTTCCCATCGCTTCCGCTCCAGGCTTCGGT
>NW_009630804.1:7067-7308 GCF_000690535.1 Cariama cristata | reverse complement strand
AAGAGGAGGAAGTTAATTAACTGGGCGATCACAAACTGGGATCTTGGGCTTTCTCCACCAGCGTGGGACTAGCCCAGAGCCAGTTGTGCTAGCCCTGTGGTTGCCATGCCAACGAAGATGCTAAATACAGCTCAATCTGGGTTTTTTGATTGTTTGTTTGTTTTTTAAACCGCAGCCCTCGGATGGCGTCATCAGGGTCAGGAAAGGAGCCCAGGCCTCCTGGCTCCCGCCCTGCTGGGGA
>NW_009630804.1:0-6837 GCF_000690535.1 Cariama cristata | reverse complement strand
TCCCAATCCCGTTCCCGGCGGTCTGAGCTGCCCCCCCTGCCAAAAACGGGGCCCCCCACTCCCCCGCCTCAGCCCCCTAGTTTGCCCAGAGCTTGGATTTAAGCGGCAAGCTCTCCGCTTTCTGTTCCTATAGCAACTCCTGCCCACGCGTGGGCTCCCAGTAGCAACACATCCCAGCTGCCAGAACCCCAGCCCCGGCTGTAAACGGAGTTGTCGGCCCTCCCAGTGATCCCCGGCAGCCCCCCAGTTCTTCCCCTAAAACCCTTAAGGTCTTGGGTTTAAGGGTCACGGTGGATGGATCCAGCCTCGCCCCCCAGGGTGGGATCTGGCAGTGCGGGAGGCAAGAAAAAAGCAAAAAAGTCTTTTCTACCAAAACCTACCTAGGACCCCGCCGTTGGAGAGGGGTGCGGGGCCGTCGGCCTCTGGGGCACAAGCTGGGTGTTTGGGCTTGGTCGTCTCCAGCCCGGCCAGCAGCGTCATGAAGTCGATGACGGTATCGATGTCCTGCTTGTTGGCGGTGGCTTCCCTCAAGGCGCTGACGGCGTTCAGACGGCCGAAAGAGGTTAGCTCAGAGATGTTGGCCCGGAGGAAGAGGAGGATGACGTTGAGGTCGTTGACGGGGCAGGTGAGCATTTTGCGGCTGAGGAGGTCGAAGGCGGGCAGCATCTCGTAGACGGAGAGCAGCCCCTTGTCCCACTGGCAGAGCTGCAGGGCGTTATAGATGACGACGGGTATGAGGAGGACGTAGACGCCGCCGACCGAGAGGCTGATGAGCTGGAAGACGGAGAAGAAGCTCAGCTTGCAGGGGATGAGCGAGGGGATGTGGGTCTCCGTCTGGAGCAGCCCCGTTTTGATGGAGCAGTTGAATTCATCCTGGAAGAAGATGTTGAGGTGGAGGAAGACCAAGTAGAGGCAGGTGGCAGCCAGGAACAAGAGCAGCAGCAGGTTCCTCAAGATGTAGATGAACACCAGGGAGTGGGCGTGCTGCTTGCAGGTGAGGTACCGCTCCAGCAATGGGAATTCAAAATACCTCTCCCGGCGGGCACTGGGAACAGAGGGGACACAGCGAGGAGTTAGAGCCACCCCCTCAAACCGAGTCGCTTCACCGAAGTCCGTCCTGAACGTGGCCACGGCCACAACGCCACGTGGAAGGACTTCGGAGGGATGCGGCGAGCGGTCGAGGCTGCCCGACGACCTCACCTCTCGTATTCCTCCCAAAATCGTTCCGGTTCAGCGCTGGCCTGCTGGACTTTCCTCATGTGCTGAACCAAACGGACAGAGCGGTTGTAGGATTTGTCCAGCTCGTCGATGATGAAGAGGAGGTCGGAGTGAAGGGCGGGGGCGGCCGCGTAACGCCACAGCAGGTAAGGCATGTACATCAGCACCGCCACCACCAGCAGCGAGTAGGGGAAGACCTGGGCGAAGGAAACAAGCGGGCGTCGCGTGGTGCGGAGTTGCTTCACCTCTGCCGTGCACCCAGGCGGGACCTGAGGGCACCCAGACGTGAGTTTGACCCATACCTTGAGAACCCAGAGGGATTTGGTGACGGCGTGTCCCTCGGCGTCGAAGCCGTGGTGGACGAGGTCCGTGTCGACGTAGGCGGACTGCTTCCCCGTGAAGTTGGTGGGAGAGAAGCAGCTGATCTGCGAGCCTAAGGTAAGGAGAAGGGTGAAGCTCAACCACGGAGGGCCGGCAAGCACCGGCAAGCGCTTCGCAGCCAGGTGCCGATGCATTACAGGATGGTGATTACATCTGAGGCATCGCTTTGAATTCAAAAAGCCTTTTTCGCAGCCATTTTGTAGCTGCGTTTTTCAGCAAGGGCTTTTCCATCGCTTCCCGAACACAAACCCTTTGAGCGTGGCCGTGGGTATGCGGTGAGCGGGAATTAGAGACGGGCCAGAAACCAGAGTCAAACCAAACCTCCCCCAGGGGCAGCAGCACGATGTCGGCCGAGGCCAGATTTAGCCTGAGGTTGCGACAAACCATCAATGCAACCCTTTGTGCTGCCCTCGCAAAACTCAGCGGGACGTATCCCCTGAACCACCCTGCTGGCACCCTCCTCCTCCTTGGCAGCAACCCTGTGGCATCTAAAGGTGCTGGAGGCAAGCAGATGAGGCGGGGAGTGGATTCCACTCGCGTCACGGCTGTTCCCAGGCTTTCCCAGCGACCAATAATCCATTAAAAACAATCAATAAATATCCCCGAGACAGAACTTTTCTGAAAACAGGATTTCCAGGCTGCTCCGCCTCGGACCACAACCACACTGGTACGAACATGAGGGTTTTGCAGCGACAACCAAACCATCGCCGGCGATTGCCCGCGACCCAAAGATCCCCGTTGCAAAAGCCGCGACTCACCGGCAGAGAACTCCCGGGCGAAAGCCAGCGAGACGAGGAAGAGGGGGAGCCCCACGGTGACAAATTTCAGCAGGCGATCGCTCGGCAGCTCCAACCGCAAGCCCTTGGCTCGGGAACTGCCGGGATCCGGGAGGAGAGCATCAGAGAGCATGTACTCGGCGGCCGTGTGGGAGAGGGACATTTTTCTATCGAGGAAGAGGAGACGACGACGACTGCTGCTGCTGCCCGGGGGCTCTGGTGTCGTCTGAGGCGTGACCAGCTCGAGGAACGACTTTGTAGGGCTGAAGGCATCACTTGCCAAGCGCTCCATACCAGGCGGCTGTAAATGACAGCTTAGATGTCACGTTAAATCGACTGGTAATTACAGGGGGAAACCTTTTCACAAATAGCACACCCTGAAATAGAAAAAAAAAAAATAATAAAAAATAAAAATAGCAGCTGCAGCACCGGGCAGGGAAGGCAGCGTTCCTCCCCGGCCGCAGCCGCTCGCCGGCTCCTCGTGGTTTTACGCCCCTCTCTCATAAGCAGATGTATTTTTGGTGGCGCGTTCGAGGGGTGTGGGGGGGTCCCCAGCTATTTTCACCCCGCTGTAAGGAGAAGGAGAGGCAGGGGACAGGGCATTACCCTACTGAGAAGCCTCAGCCAGGCACATGGTGGCCCCGTGGAGTACAAAGAACCCTTTCCAGCACCTAAACCAGCCAGAGGGGCTGGAGAAAGTCCCACTGCCCTGCCCCAAGCTTTTGGGGACAGGCCAAGAAACACCAAACGCTGATGGCTCCCATTTGGAGGCGAAACTTCAGCTGCAGTTTGGGGGAATCGCTCCACGCACCTCCCTCTCGGGGCATGGGGAAAGAAATCTGGCTCCAAGGCAAAGTCCCGAGGGAGAGGGATCCCGATAACGGGATCTAGAAATAAACGATAGGGAAATTGGAAAGAACGGTGGGATAGAAAAGTTTCTTCCAGCAGCGTAGTCAGTGCCCAGAAACCCGCAGCGACACTGCTGGCAGCACAGAGCAGAGGGAGTTCCGGAGCTGCTCGGCCAAGCCAAGCAGCAGAACTCCCCACTCAGTCTCTCGGCACAGCAAAAAAACCCCACGGCCGCTGCCAAATTGCACTTTCGATGGATTTTTGAATGAAGGGAAGTCTCCAAATTTGAGTGCAGAGCGCCAGGAGAGAAAGATTGCTAAACAGCTCTGGAGAGGCGAGCGACGGCCCTCAAACCGGGAGGGACAACACCCAGGTGTGCTCAAACCTGCCCAGAGACCGAGATCCACCTGGCCTGAGCACAGAGAGACTTTTTTTTCGTTTAGTGCTGGGAGACAAGTTCAAAACACAGACCGGGCAAAAACCAGAGTTTGTATCCAGCCTCCTTTGTCCAAACAAGAGGCTCCTCAGCGTACACAGCCACCTTTCTGCCCCAAATCAGGGCAAGAAGAACACGCAAGTACCTGGTTTGAAACCAGCAACACCAGTACCAACACAGGAGGTCTCCAGTAAGCGGCAGAGACCGGAGACTTCATCACACTGCTGGCTCCAAGGCAGACACCACTGAAAAGCGGCCGGACCCAACGCTATCACATACTGGAGCTGCGGAAATACACGGTACCACTCCCGTCCTGCCTCGTTAGTCCTTAGCGATGTCCAGCTCCAGCTTCTTCAGAGTTTTTTGGAAGAAGAAGGGCGGCTTGCAGACGAGGTCTATTCGCTCCCCCAACAGAGCGGGTGGGCGTGGAGGTGGAGGGGGAGGTGGCGAGCCTTCCTCTGCTCCAGCTTCAGCCTCCTCAAGGTGATTTCAGGAAGCTTCTGCAGCGAGGACAGAAAACTTTCCTTTTATAACCCCATCCCTCCAGCTGGGACCTGAAAACCCCGGCCCATGGGGAGTTGGGGGACACAAAGGGGCTGCCTGGCCCTGGATCCGGCTCTGGCTGCCTCACCCCGCGATGCAGGACCTGCCTTACCTGGGGTGCCAACTTGCTCCAGTGCGAATATTTGTGATCCCCCAGGATGGGACACCCCAAGCCATAGGCCAAGTGAACTCGGATCTGGTGCTTCACCCCTGAGGAGGAAAGGAAAACAGGAAAAATGTGACAACCAGTCGTGCCAGGCCTCGGCTCCCACCCACCACCCTCAGTGCCAGATAATACCATGCTGAAATCATCGGCAGACGGAGAGCAGCCCTGCAGCAAACCATCGCCCCGCGGTGGCTTATTGCCAGAGCCTTGGCCCAAGAAGGATTTCAAATTGTGTCTTAACAAGTTCTCGCTTCCAGCGCTGCTCTTGGCTGCGGAGCTGCATGGAAAGCGGATCCGGCAGCTGACACAACCCCAGGGACACCCAGCCAGGCCTCACCCGTGATGGGCTGGAGCTCAAGCAGAGAGCAGGCGGAAGAGCTGGCCAGAAGGCGGTACCGCGTCACGGCGCTTTCGGCGTTGCGGTTCTTGCGGATTTTGACCACCTTCCCATCCTCCGGAGACAGACGATAGTTGGGGGCCAGCGTCATCTGAACGGCAGTGAGAGGGTGAGCCCGTGGGAAGGCAGAAACGGAGGTGCTGGGGAGGGGGAGCGTGTAGTCAGAAAGGCGGCCGAGAGAACGTGCGGCTCACCTTGTAGTGTGACTGGTGGCTCTGCACCTCCTTCTCCACGATGGGGATCTCCACGATGCCCTCGGTGGGGTCTGGGTCCCCCAGGCTAATTGCCCTGGGGAGAGAAACCAGAGGTCTGCGAGGTGTTGTTCCAGCAGGAAGGGAACCCTCCTCTCATCCCCTCTCCCCACAACCCAGACCCATAAAAAGAAGCTCGAGGGAAGATAAGCAAAAATCCACCACTACCCCAAAGCCCCACGTCCCCACACCCTGGCAACTGTCCCGTCACCCCTTCTTCAAACTCTACAGGCCCTTCAAAGCCACTTCTCCACCCAAACCTTTCCTACCAGTAGATCTTCTCCACCTGGCGGGTTTTGAAGAGAAGCCGGATCCTCTCCGCTGCCTCCTTGCTCCGTGCCAGCACCATCACGCCTGTGGTCTCTTTGTCCAGCCGGTGGCAGAGGTGGAGGGGTTCAGCTTTCATGTTTTCCAACATCTTGGCCAAAATCGGCAGCACATCAGCGATACAATTCTTGACCCCGGGGCCACCTGCATAACGCACAGGCAAGGCTATCAGGGAAGACGTTCACGTCCCCACGTACCTTAAATTACCCCCAAAACGCGAGATGAAGGCTGTGATCTAAAGGGGACAAACTCCCCGTGTCCCTCCCTGGGAAGGAAAACCTCAGTGCAGGGAGGATGGAGGCAGAGGATCCCTCATCAGCTCTGTGGAGCCATTTCCATTTCCCCCTCTATGACATCGGTACGGACGTGGTACAGCCGGCTTTTCCTCACCGTGCACGGGGAGGCCGTAGGGTTTGTTGATCACCACAATCTCCTCGTTTTGGTACACGGTTTCCTTCTTGAGCACTTTGGCCAGGACGTTGGGGTGAACCCGCTGCAGCTGCTTGCTCAGCATGGCAAGTTCCCGGACCCACCTCTGCGCTGGGTCTTTGGGGATCTGAGGAGAGAACAAAACGCCACCGATGGAGGATAAACGGCTCTTGGCTTTCACACAAAGCTCCTGCGTGACCTTCAGCAACTCGCCTTCCACCCGCTTCCACTCCTCACTTCACAGTGGTGTTTCTGAGGAGGGCTGTAATGCACGCAGTCACGACAGACACGAAGGCCCAAAATCGTAACAAAGAAAACTCTCTAAACCAAATGATAGTTTAGAAAACCAACATCGGTTTACTGCAGCACTGGGTGCATGGAGGAATCTCTCCTCCTAGCATGCACACCAAGCCAAATGAAGGTACACATTATATACAATAAAATATTTGCATATTCACAGTCCACTGTATATGCATTGTTACTCACACTCAGGACTGGTTACAAGTTTCTCACCTGTAATGTAAATCAGTACGCACCCCCAGTTAGCACTAATGAAGCCTCTCTATCAACTGCGCAGGCTCCCCAAGCGGGGTTTTGCCCTCTTTCAGGGAGGCCATTTCAGTTGGAGGCCACGATCTCCCACTGCATCAATTACCTTTGTCCTGCTCTCACCCAAGTTATTGTTGATGTCTGTGGGTTGTAACGTGTTATCAGCTTGGCTCCCTTCACGTCTAGAACTCCCTCTCTTGAAGGCCTCTTTCTGCATTCTTACCTACTGACTTAGATAACAGCATCCCTTTTTTATCATCTGTTCTTTGTTTTCTTAATGCTTCCCAACCTTGGAATGTCAGACTAAAGAATGTGCCTGTTTTACTGTTAACTACATTGCTTAACTCTTTGGTATCAGCCGGACCCTGTCCCTGCAATCCCACCCCATCGCCCAGCTCGGTGGGATCTCGCTTAGCTACACGCAGATCACCCACAAATCTCGCTCCAGATCTTTCCCCACTGCCCGGGCGAGGCCGGGAGGGAAAACCCGCGGGCACGACGGTAACGCCTGCCCG
>NW_009630803.1:54185-57689 GCF_000690535.1 Cariama cristata | reverse complement strand
ATTTGATTGGTAATAAATTAAACTCATTTTCCCCAAGTTGAGTCAGTTTTACCCATGACATTAATTGGTGAGTGATCTCTCCCTGTCCTTATCTTGACCCACAAGCCTTTTGTTGTGTTTTCTCTCCCTTGTCCAGCTGAGGAGAGCAGTGACAGAGTGACTTTGGTGGGCACCTGGTGTACAGCCAGGGTCAATCCACCACAGATACCAACAGAGCATGGTCTGAAAGAGAGCACAGGCAAAAATAAACTTGGAAGTTAGCATGCCAAAATAAGTGGTGACAATCAGTTTGCAGGCTTGGAGTGGGAGAGAGTTTTTGGGTTTTGTTGCAGGAATCCCCACCAAGGTCTAGCACAGGTTCAGGGACCAGCTAGGCCAGCACCTTAATACCACACCAGCTCTATATATTTCTGACTCTTATGACTGCCCATATGCTCGACATCCCTCCTTTCATTCATCCTATACCTTTGTCATCCTTTACCTCAGTGCCCAACATCTACATCTGATATATTATACAGCATTATATCCATTTGTATTCTTTCACAAATCTTCTCCTCAACCCCGTACATGGTGCCAAAGAGCATCTGCTATCTATCCCAACATCCTAGCTACCCACAATCACATGCATAACCTCATCTCTCACCTACCTTACACATAATCCTGCAGGGCCTCACAACCCTACTACTTTCATCAGATCATTATGCAACCATTCAAAGACGACTTTGCCTACAGACTTCTGCTCACAACCCCGTGCATGATCCCATAATATACAGCTCTCAACTGCATGGCCATCTAACGCTTTGGATACAAATATCCCATGGCTTGTTGGGTCCAGTCCTCTTTGGAGTCTTTCAGCATTTATGTAATAGAAATTGTATTGAAATAATAATTATAAATAACAAGTAATAATAAATAATAATAGAATTGGATCTCTGCTGCATAAATTGCATAGGGATAAAACTTGTGTGAGATGATGCTGAACGCAATATTTTTCCCATCCAGAATGGGATGTAGTTACAGTTCCAGACAGAAGATGCAAAGGAAGAAGCACTCTCTCAGGTAGCAGCATCTTAATCTTCCCTGGAGAAGCCAGCATGACTGAAAGGAGAAACAGCTATTTCTTACAACCTATTTGACATACTCCTAACCTTCAAAAACATTCAGGGCTGGATTTTGGCTCCCTTGCTCATGCTGAGTCATACCAATGGGGTTACTTGGGACATTAGGCTACTAAATATGAGCAAGAGTATCAGATTCTGTGGGCTGAAATTCTCTGGGATTGGTCTCCAGCCAAAGGTGAGTCCACTTTTCATATGGCCATATCCCTCAGCTGCCTACATATTGTGAGGGCAAAACCAGAAGCAAGATTACACTCAACTCTCCCTAACCACCCCAAACATTAAAAAAAAACAACCCAACAAAACAAAAATAACCAACAAACCCCCAAAACACATGGTAGTCCTTGTTCTTCAGTCCTTGCTTTTTAAATTACTGCAGTTCTTCCACTTACCTCAGTATTCAAAAGCCAGACGGACCATAGAAATATCAGCTATTGGAGAGCACATCTACAATCCTAAAAAAAAAAAAAAAAAAAAAGTTGGATTCTGACAGAGCTCTGAATGATTGAAAGCTGGCTACTTTTAATGCATAGCAAAAGTATTTCATTAAGGCTAAGTGGATGCATTTAGATGCACTGTGCATGGATGCTTGTCCATTTTTTAATAAATAAATGTGCTTTGTGCTATTAACTGTTTAAGCACTCATACTTTCATTTCTATTTTATCTTAGCTTTAGTCACTTCACGCAATATCAATATTAACTTGATTGTGCAGCACACACATAATATTTTCTCTTCCAAGTTTTTATACTGAACCTAGCATAAAATACTTCTCAAGTAGGCATGTTAAAGTTGATGGAGGAACTTCTAACTTTTCCATTACATATTTTTTCAAATTACTGTTATTTAACTGTGCAAATGTCATGTTGCATTAGCAAAAGGTTTAGTGTTTTTTTTACTTTAATAGAAATAGTATTGAAAACACAGTTGGCCATTTAAATTTTGCAGGGTTTACATAAGAGAATGAGCGGTCCTGAAATTTAAAGCTGAGAGCTTAGTAAAGCGAGCAGGAAACAAGGGCCATAGATTACCCAAGAGTGTTTTTTTTCTAGATGTTTTAGTGTCCTGTCCTGCACGTCTGTCTCTGACATATGTGTATTACTACTTGTTTTATTGAGTGTTGTATCTGCGGGTTTCATGGCATGTCTTTGGGACTAGTGCATCTATGATAAACAGTGCATTTTAGTGTGATTTAGAAGAGTGTTGTGGCATGTGCTGCATGTGATCTTGGGAAAGGGAGTGGAAGGAAATGTTCTCTCATCAAGTAATACTCGTTTATCATGTGGTTCTGTGAAGCCCACCACTATCCAAGGTCAAGGACTGCACAGTGTCCAGAAATGTGAGTTCTCGTAAAAGGGATGCACAGTGCATCAAGACTATAATAAATAGTCTCACACCTGATTAGGGTCCTTTATGTAGACTGAGAAAACAGCATTCATGCTTGTCATTTGCCTTTAGCCTGATATTCAAGAGAAGCCAACCCTGCTCAAATCACACTTCCCACCTGCCCTTTCTTTTCTGCCACTTCATACTCCTCATCTATACTGCCCGCTTTTTCCTCTCTCAGCTCCCCTGCCCACCCCCCCAACCTCTTTCCTCTCTCCTGTCTTGCTGTGAAACCCAGAGTGTCATCTTTGAGGCTTCTTCAAGAGAAGGACTTTCCACCAGAGTTTCTACAAGTCTCCAAGCTGAAAGTAGGTTTTTTTAACAAATAAATGCCAGGCTAGCAACTGAGGAAGGTAGCATGTGGCTATGTAGTAATTCCATAAGATAAAAATCCACAAAAATAGCCAGCCAATGAGATAACAACAACACTTGAGGAGCAGTGGAAGGAGGGAAGCGATGGACAGAATCCTCATTTAGTTTCAGCAACCGTGCAGTGACGCAGTGGGGACTGACCCGAGAACACTTAGAGATGAATGTGTTTCATGAACTGATACAGCACGAACGAACGAGAGTTTCTCTAGCATTAGCCGTTGCAGACCCACATCCTCTACAAGTTGTGTCACTTAAAGGGTATCTCACAAAAAGCATTTGCCAGCAGTATACACATACACATTGACATTGTTGCATAATTAGAATGTAAAATAAATGGCATAGCAGACACCATCAGCACGTCTACCATGCTGTATCCATGGTGCCAACTTCTCCTCCAAGGGGAGCCTCACCCAGGTCACACTGAGAAAGCCTAAAATACAGGCATGCAGAAACCAGTCTCTGGGGAAAAAACACAAAAAGTTCTGCAGAAAGGGCCTCCGCTCTTTGAACATTTGCAAGATTTTGTTGGAAATCTGCAAGTGTGAATGACAACAAGAAAAAGAAAATTGGCTAGTATCCCCCCCAAAAATTTGGCAGATAATTTTTTGAGTTGTCATGTTTTCTGTGGG
>NW_009630803.1:12591-54154 GCF_000690535.1 Cariama cristata | reverse complement strand
AAAGAGTCAGCTCTTTCAAGCTGGGAAAAAAAATAATTCTGATCGGCTCTTACAAACAGCAGGGAATTCAAAATCCAGAGGAAGAGGTTTTTACACCGCAAAACCTTTGCCAGATCCAGCATTGACTGGCCTCTACAGAGATACAAGCAATCCCTCAACACTACAGAGCACATTTTCAGACTCTGTTTTTGCATCCCCCTGGTCTTTAAATCTCCATGAGAGCTTGGCAGCACAGACCTTTCTCACCTCCTCCTGGGATTCAGGGCTTGTTCCCCCAGGCAGCACTCTACAAAAGGCATTTCCTTGAAATAGCACCCAGCTCCCCAGCACATACCTTGCTCTGCCCAGAAGCAGCCTTTTATCCCAGCTGTTGCTTTTCAGGTCTTCAGTCACAGCTGAGGGCTTTGTGCTTCCCTCCATTAACCTGCTGTGCTCGCTGGGGAGGAGCTGCTGCACACTGCAGCCCAGCTTCCTGACCCATGGTCCCAACAAGTCAAGCATCGTGCTTCCCCAGGTGCTACTTCCACCTTTAGGCTAAGGTTTGTTGGCTTTGCTAGATATATTGTGGGTTGACTTTATAGAAATAGGACTACCATATGCCTAGGCTCCCCTGTACGTGTCCTTTGTTCTTTAGGCAAAGCAGGAAAGGGAAACGTGGCCATTTGCCCACTGTGCCTGGCTGACTGAGCTCCAGCCAATCTGCCTGACACAGGAAAGCCCCAAACAAATGGCTGCCAAGTCTGTACTTATCACCCAAATGAGGTATGGGTGGCAAACGACATCAGTCTTACAGTCTTCAGTGAGAGTTGACCTGTATGTATGTGGACACCTTGACATTTCCTGGAAAGAAACACAGAAAAGCAACAAGTTTTCTGTGCCAGAGATGTTTTTTTATGCTGGGGCATCCATTCTTAGCAGTCTGGAAGGCAGACGGAGCTCAAGCCGTGTGAGCATTCCCATTGCAAGAGTCTCCTTGCAGCAGTTCACAACATCCTGAAATTATGAAGTCCCAGGCTGATGTTTTTCAGACCTAGTCTCTTACCCAAGGATGGATTTTTATGATTTTGTTTTTATTTTTGAAAGCTTGAGCAAGCAAGGGTTTGGCTGTTTAAGATGCTTGGGACTGGGGGAGTGCTTTATGATTAGTAGAAGAAACAATTTGTGCCTTTTTTTTAACAGTTCCAGTGCAGAAATTACTGTGGACAGAGGGTTGAAAGGCAAATAATGTGAGGCAAGATTCGTAGGAAGAGGCAATATCTTTTGTTAAATTAAAGAATATAGCTGAAAGAACAAAACAAAACAGGCTTTCCAGGCATATGGGCTTGCATGCCCAAAAGTGTATCCAGACTTTTAACTATACAATGTCAAATAACTGTTAGTACTTCTCCCTACAAATCTGCCCTCATTTATGTCTTTAGCCCACCCTGGCAGCAATATCACTGCATCTTGGAAAGGAAGTCAAGCCTATGGTGGTGAGGACAACATTACCCAGAGGAGGAGAAAACAGGCAAACATGATTGCATTGAGTTGGTCTTCATTTGGCCAAATCACAGGTCCTGGAAAATACCACTTGGCTTGCCTGGCATGAAAATGCTGGAGTTTCAATACTGTGCAGAGAGTAATCTTTGTGTAGGAAGGGCTCCACACATTTCTAAGCATCACTGAAGATCTGCTCTCAAGCCCAATAAAAGCAGTTGAAAGACTCTCACCAAACTCAGTGGCCCTGGATCCAGATCCTCTCAGCAGCAAAGTCACCAAGGCAGCCTTTTCCCTTACTTGCTCTGTATTGAGTGTACATGTACCTTACCCTGCTGCTGTTTATCAGTTGTGCTGCAGGGGTGGTACAGAGCCCTCACCGAGACCAAGACCTGTTGTACTAGGCGCTCTACACAAGGCTGGTGAGAAATTATTTCAAACCATTGACACCAGGTGCTAAGACAGACAAACACTCAGCACACTGACCAGAGAAGAGCCTACAGCCCACCTACTATTTCAAAAAATAAGACTGTGATGCAATTGCAGACTCTTACTTAATGAAAAACACGAGGAGGCAGCTTTAAGTTTGGCACTACCTGATTTCTGCTAGCCTTTGCAATGTTAATAGTTTCTGCCAGTAGCTTCTTTTTCAAAGCAGGATTTCTCTCCTGTAGCTATTTTATCAGGCAGAGGATGATCAGGAGGTTAAAAAACACATTATTAGCATTAATGACTATTATTATTTATACTCCTGTATAAGCTGCACAAGTACAGGAGAAAAGACAGTCCATTTCCCCAAAGAGCTCACAAATCTTATTTATGATAAGGAATCACACATCACTTATCAACAGTAGGAAAGAAGAATAGGGAAGAAGGAGGACAACTGTGTTAAACACAAACCTCTTCTGCAGCTTGGGCAATATACTGTCTCCTGGGGCCTACTTCCTCAGTCAGAAAATAGGGATAGAGGGGTTTTCTGTACAGCGTCACTTTCCACCCTACCAAAAGGTTCTGTGGTCTTTCTCTCCGCCCTCGTCTCTTCCCAGCAACATATTAATCTATGACCCAAAGCCTATGCCAATAATACACAAGCAGCAGCATCCAGAATGACAGAAATAATCAGTTTTTGTACAGTTCTGTCCATCTGTAGATCAAGAGCTCATTGCATCACTATGTTACAAATGGGGAAACTGAGGCACGTGATGGTGCAATAGCTTTCCCTAAGATTGCCTACTTTTATATCCACAAAGAGCCCTAAAATAGATCCTTAAGGTGTGCTTCTTCCGGAGTGGTTCCATTTATTCTCCAAGCAGTGTCCTGCACCAGTATAAGCACTTTATTGCCAAAAGAACAACATTCATGCTACGGTTTTTCTCACCAACAGCAAAGCCAACAAACATTGTGAACTAATTAGGCTAGCAGATGTTTATACTGTAGGTAACCTCAGAGGTTAGCATCTTAGAGAGGGAGGGCAATCCAGTGGTAAATACAACTTCCACTGACTTGGAAAACTTGATCTTACTACAACATTCCTGGGCCCAAACATTCAAAAGAGCATTACGTCTTATGTGGCAATCCCATGAGGTCCTAGAAATTCTGGAAAGTAGATTCCAAGTCCTTTCTCCGTCACTAAGGTCATGGGTCAGTTTACACATTAAGGGAGCTTGGATCAAGCTTTATTCTCTCGTTGGTTAAAACAGGGAAAATATAGCACAGCGATAAGAGTATCCTGAAAAACCACTAAGATGTTCATGTTGAGTAAGGAAGTGGAAAGTATATAAAAATGCATTTAATCTCTACAGCTTCTCCCTCTCAGTGCAGAATCTCATTTCAATATGTGCCCTGGAAAGGTTATCCCTTGCAAGTATCTTGTAAAACTGAGACTGCTGCATTGCATCTGCGGTGGAACTCGAGGCAAATGCAAGACTGAACAATAACCCCGTATCTGGCTGTGTGTGATTCCATGTCCAATTAATGAAGCAAAACATGGCATATTTTGGGGTTGTATGGGAAGCAAGTTACTCGTACTTCGGCACTTAGAATACAAAATCTAAAAGAACCATCATTAACTTAAACAGAAGAGATTTGCTACTAAAGGCAGATGTCTATGGTTGCCATGAAGCTGTCAGTGGTCACAATCATAAGAAGGTCATAGCAGAGATATTCATAGTTAGCTGCTAAATTTACTCAATACTCTTAGGCTCTGTTTAGATAGACTGAAGTTACCCCAAGGTCGAACTTCTCTATGGTGCAGACTGTAAGCTTATAAATGCAAGCTCAGGTCTTGACCAGGCACATATTTCAGAGTTCCCAGCACTCTGTTTGCCTGAACACGCTTGGTGAGTCACTGGGTCAACAAGCATGTTTATGCAAGCATCCAGTTGGCTCTCTGAATGGCAGCCACAGGAACAGGATGCAAATGTGGTGAATGGTCTTTGGTCTCAAAACCAGTTTCGTAGCAGTGCAGGCATAGCTTCAGTTTAACTTGTGAATCTCTCCTGCTTCCAGAATGCTAGTTTCTTGCTCCTAATAATAAGCAAGTTCTTTATCAGGCTGCTGTGAGAAAAGTAGTTCTGGAAATTACATTGTGCTGGACCTTGCTTCAGTATCAAATGAGCTTAGCTTGAATTAAAAAAGAGAAAAGACTGCTCTGAGTTACATCAGGAACTGATTTAGAGACTCTTGCTCCTTCCCAGATGCTTTTCTTTTGCCAAACAGAACCTGTCTGAATTGGGAAGCCTGACCCTCCATAGACAGCTCCTGGATAGAGTTATGCAGTTAGCATACACCTCTGCAAATGAAGTCTTCTGTTGTTTTTCACAGAGAAGATCCAGAGTAGGACTGTAATCAATATAATAGAGATTCTAATGGAGACACTAAGAACAAACAAACCTTAAAAGGTTTCCCTGGCCCTCCAGAGCCTAGGTGGCACTCGCAGACTTTGCAGCCCAACATCAGCGTATGAGGGATGCTATGTCCCACAACAGGCACTAATGTGTGTCTTACAACATCTTTGCTACACCACTAGGCACAGGTCATGGGAAACTGATCCTTTAACGCTAGAAAAAAGATATTCAGAAGGTATGGTCAGCCTTTCTTTTGCCCTCTGCACTGAGCAGCTTGATTTGCTTCTGTGTTCACAGGTACCTGGGCAAAGGCAGCAGTACATCAGCCCCTTATTCTGTGGCTTTCTCCTTTACAATCTTGCAGGGGTATTATCTGAAAATAGTCTTGCAGAGGAAGGCAGGGAAAAGAGGCCTTCTGCAGCTTCAGCTGTCAGGCTGGTGAAGACAGGGGCAGGGAAGGTGTAGATTTAGATGACAGCTGCCCAGACAAGTGGCAGATCAGTGGGGAACTTGATGGCCGAAAATTGTACAATGGAAATAGAAAAAAATTAGAAAACGGGTCATAACTTCGAAAGAAAAGGAAAAGGATCTGAGTAACCAACCCCAGTGCTTTCCTATGTCGGGCTTTACCTTGGGTCTCTAAGGTTGTGCTTCAGATGGATTCTGAGCTTAGAGGGGACTCCCAGATTTCCTTTCCTCTGGTTTCTTTCTAGGGGTTATGAACTGAACCCCCCTTGACATCTTTCCAGTGACCTCTGCAGGGCTTTGATCTGGGATTTCCCCATGCTGCTCTGCCTGTCCCAGCTGAATGAGTAGCTCCTCTGATCCTACAGCTCTGCTGAGGCTGGTTGATGCCCACACTTACAGTGCTGCCACGCTGGTAGCTCTGATCACTTTGCATTCCCGGGGTGATAGATTCCCCTTGGAAATCACTCTCACTTGCTTTGGGTGACAGAGAGCTCCCAGCTTATGGGTGACTCCTTTCTTGTTTGAATTCTGTGAAACCAAGTGGCAAGAACAGGATTAGACTCATTCAGGAATGTTGTCAGGAGCAATCTCATGACCTTGCACCCCAGTGAGCAGTGAACTTACACTATGGGATGTGTTGATTAATTGTAGATTGTCAAAGTCACTTGTAAGCTATTTATCACAGTCATCATTAGGTGTCATAAGGGACCTATAAGAGGTCTGGTTAAGAGGGATCGCTCCCATTTTTCTTCAGCTTTCATCATGCCCTGGTGCCAGCAAAGACCTGTGGCTGGATTAACTTCTTATTTACTAAGGCTGAAGTAAATAGATGGCCAAACCCAAGATCCAGGTACATGGAAATAGAGCAGCTTGCCCATGGTTATTGCCAGAGTCAGCAGCAGAACCAATATCTGAGCCCTGGTAGCAAGCTGGCAAGGGCACTACTGACGCCTGCTCTCCTCATGAGTCAAACCCTCAAAATAAGGATAAAGTCCTTGTGCCAGTGACCCAACAATTGAATGAGCAACACAAGGGCATCTGCGCATCTACTTTGTCACTCAACTTCTGGATGCTGCCACTTGCGTATTATTGGCATGGGCTTTGGGCCATAGATTAATACGTTGCTGGGAAGAGTAGAGGACAAAGAAAAACACACACATAACCCCACTGAACTCTCTTGCAATCCCATCCATAGTTGGCTGCTGAAGGAGTCATGACTCCCAAGAGTCATGAAAGCTACAGCTTCTTACTAGGACAAATGAAAACAGTTTATCAGGTCAGGACTCCAAGTGCTAGGGCGTGAATGCTATTGCCACCTTGGTGTGGGAAGCCATACCTAAGGATCTGCCCAGAAAGATGCAAAGTGATTTTGTTAGACATTTACTGAATGGATGCCTCCATCTGCAACTGAGACAGCTTGCAGCTGTTGACATTGAACCCAGCACTGTTTCATTTTCCACAAAGGAAAGAAGATCAGAGAGGGCTGTTGGCTGAATTATCCTACTGTCTTTCATTTAAAACTGCTCTATGTACCTAAACAGCCTCTGCATCTTCATTGGGCTGGTTAGGTGAAGGGTTTGAACCGGTTCTTTGAATAAACAATCCTAACCTTTCCCTGGGACTCTCTGCATCAAGTTTCTTCTGATGGACACCTGAGTAACAGTGCTAGAGTTTGCAGTCACTTCTGTGGGCATAAGAAGTCTTTCCCCCTATGAATAAGATACCTTCTAATACCATCAGGTATACGGTTGGACTTGATGATCTTTGAGGTCTCTTCCAACCATAATGATTCTATGATTCTATGATTCTATGAATTCAGGGGTTGGCATCCATTGCAATCCAGGAGCTTACAACTTGTTTGATATGCTTGTTTGACTTTTGCCTCGACTGTGGCAAACAACAATAGTGAACAGACAAATATCTCTCTTATCCAGAAGCTGACTGAGAGGGATGCTGTGCTGCGGTCCTCTGAGGAGAGCCAAAAATACCTGTGTCATATCTTGGGGAGAGAGGTTTCTTCTTCCCTTAAAAAAAACAACCGACATATTTATGGAAATGTGTAAACCTCCATAAGATTCAGGGTTTTGTAAGGAGACCTGTAAAACGGAGAAGCAAAAAGAAGGAATGAATGAAAGGAGAAGATGAAGTAATTGCCTAATGTATGCCTTTAATGAACTAAAACATTCTCCCCACAAAGGGCTCATAAGGGAAAAAATAGTATTCCTCATATACACCTTCAATCTAACACCGAATTATCTGTGGCAATTGGACCCGCAGCCTCACATGAGAAGGTCTTATAAAGAGGAAAGGATATTGTAAGACTACTGTATGCAAACACACCCAATTAATTCAAGAGCATCATTGTTATTTCATTTATATAGCACCATAGGGGTATGCAATGCTTTACAGACGATTAGGGGCTATAAAAGTTTAGAGAAAAGATGAAGCAAAATGCAAGGAGCTGGCAACCAACTGGAGTATGAGCCCTGTCTAAAAGCTCTCACCATGGTGTTTACGGTTTGTTTGTTGTGGTTGTTTGGGGTTTTGTTTTGTTTTGTTTTAAGGTTCAAGGAGTGTTTTTTGGCACTAAACCCTTTTTACAGGGAGGGAGAGACTGTTTAACATGATTGTTGGGCCTGTTCCAAGGATGCAAAGTTAGAAAACATACTCATTAAAACAGGTCTGAAGAAACAAAACAAAAACATGCACGACAAGGAGCAGGGAGATAAATTCAAGATAAACTGTAAGTCATTTCCTGAGAGTTCAATGCTTCAGTGGACTGGCGGAGTAAACAGAGACTGCATATGCCCAGAATTGAGTGGCTGAGGCTCCAATTAGATGGGTGTTGTGCTCCTAGGCTGACAGACGTGTATAAAGCATGTTGTCACTTGTGTCCTGCATTTGCAGCTCAGAGATACTCTTGGATCCTCAGTTGGTTTTTAGCTGGCACAAGAGCAGTCAAGATCAGCAAGAATCTTTCCACCAGCAAAAAAGCTTGCGACTCAAGATTCCAGATAGAGATCTTATTAATGGGATCTAGACAGGCTTTTGTAGTACAGCAATAAAATACTTCAGGAACAGCTGGACCTTAAATCTACCTAGAAGCCATACAACGAGAACATAGCAGCTTTCTCAAGAAACATGTATTTTTCTCACAGCAGCATATGACACCTGTGGTCTGTAAATGGCACTAAGCCAGGATTTTAAGAATGAGTTTTACTGTATCAGTTGTGATCTCAAAGTACATAGATCTTTAAAAGTTTGGTTTTTGTTGTTTGGTTTTTTTAAAATAAGACATGGGAAAGATTTTTGTTTTGTTTTAAACAGGAAAGGACTTTGAAAAATCTGTTAATTTTTTGTCTTCCCTCTAACATTTTCCATCTACCACTTTTATCAAAGTGATCACTGAGAAATTTTTTTAAAAAGTGAAAATTAAAAACTACTAAAAGCCTTTCTTTTGTTAAGTAGGAGATTCTACATCAATAAGATTTTTTGTTAAAAATCTTGACTGAAAAATGATACTTCTTTTCTGGTAGGGTAGAGAGGGGAAATGGGTCCTTCCCCTATGCTTCAAAGCATTTTTGCCTTTCGAAGTTTCAGAATTCTGTGCTCAGCCTCTGCTTTTTCCATCAGCTCTGGAGTAATTCCTGAAATGTTTTTTGCATTATTTCCCAAGAAGATATACTTTTTATTGCTATTGTCCAACAGTTACTACCAGTGACAACGGGTCAGCTAAAGCTTAGAGACTAGTATAAGCACATTTTAGAAGATAGCCTCTGGACTGAAGTTTGCTATGTTAAAAAAAAAATAAAAATCCTACCAGTGTCTCTGACCTTCAGGCAACTATCCTCTAAACCAGTTTTATTTATAGAAAATTATGCATGGATCATCTCTATCTTTCTATTGAGATGCTAATGCCTGTTTAAATCTATCTTATACTACTACAGTTTATTCCTTGTTCCTGTACAATATAAAGTACTTTTCTACTGATTTTGCTGCATCTATGCTAAAGGAAGTTATACTGCGGTAACTATTCCAATATGTTGTAGGACAAATCGAAAGATTTCTGGTTGAAGCTACTGGTAAAGCCATTAATTTTGTGGGGGAAGGGAAACGAATTGAGAAAATGCTACGTTTTTTGCTTAGAACAGTATTTTCGTGTGCACGGGTGTGTTTGTGTTATTCAAATAATAAAAAATCAGCAGTAACAAACATCCCATCTAACCTTTTCCCTGCCTTCCCTTAAACAATGCTAAATGCTGTCTTTCAGTAGCCCATGCAGTCAAATATACAGCTAAATCAGCTTTTCATTCTCTTGGCCAGGATCCACGAACAGTGCTGTTGAGTACCACCCTCCACGGAGGCTGTACTCCCAGCTCACAGGAGCAGCATCTCCAGCTTCCTCTGTAGTCACAGAGTCTCCTGTGAATCTCCACTCTTTTGAAGTGACCTGCATCACTCTGCAAATTCCTGCTCCAGAAAACTAAGGGGTGGTAACTTAACGATTTCTAGTCTGGGCTACAAATATCTGTTTGCTCTTCACAGGTTGGCCCAAAGCACCAAATACATGATATTCCCCACTTAGCTATTTACCCCTACGTCCCTGCTTTTAGGTGATGCACATGGCTCTTCAGCTGCATCGTGAACCTAACCTGAGACTTTCCTCCTGACAGACACAGGCTGTAGCTTTGCTGTTTGCCACAAAGAGCTTCTAGAAACTCCATCCTGAGTTTCCTTGGAAACAGTGTATGATCAGCATAATGCTCCATGGCACTTGACCATTCATCTCCATGGTGGTTATAAAAATCCCATCAGAAAAAGCCTTCAAGCTTTCTTACCCCATTAAAAAAAGAATGCAGATACCAATCCTTTGATTCAACAGTAAAGCAAACGATAAAATTCTTCATTAGACTAATTGGGCCAATTCTGTTGAAAAACATGATGGACCTAAATCTAAATTCTAGCTCCAACCCCAGGAAGATGAGATCTGAGGCAAAATATGTTTGGCCTGTGTGGCTTGTTTATTTGGTAATTGCTATCAATTATCAAAAAGTGGATTTCAACCTTTTCAGTTTTGCGGCACCTAAAAGTTTCCTACACGTTCCACAACGGAGGTGTGGACCCTAGTAGATTGAGCCTAAGCTTCCTGAAATAAGTTTTTCTTGATAACTTTTCCTGGGCTCACGTGGATCCCCACAGTGCAGGTTGGAAAACATAGTAGTACATTTCTAAAGGGGAATTATGGGACAACTCATGAATAAATGGGGTTCATTTTCCATCTGCAGTCCCTACTATGATTATGGCTATTTTTCTCTTCCTTAACCTCTTGAGTCAGGCGTGGAGAAATGTGTGTTACAAAGCCATTAGATAAAATGGTGAGTCTTGGAAAGAAGTGATTTTTTTCATCATCTTTTGTTTGTCATTAACAGTCTTCTCAGTAACTATCATTACAGCAACACTGGGCCACGTGACAGAAGGTAATGAAAAAGAAGAGGAGAGGGGAAAGTTATTGCACTAGAACAAACTCTGTTATATTGCAGATTATATTACAAGTGAAAGGCACATGGTTGCATTGCCTAGGACTGTGGTAATGCTATGGGAGCCCTTCTCAGTCCTAAGCTGTTCATTAGCATGGAGAGATTTTGATTTAATAACTGTGATCAAAATCCCACTGAATACGCTGGCCATTATGTACCCAAACTGAAGATGCTCACCAAGGTTTATGATCTTGGAGCAAATTTAAGTATTCATTAAAAGGATCAGCTAGTATATCAGTTACATAAGGAAAGCATCCAAATGATACTGTTGTCTGAAAAAGTCCTGACCTTTCAGAAAGCAGTTGGTATTGCTGTGCCAATGAAAATAGTAACTAAAGATATTAAGGAGAATCTGAGTGTAACACATTAAGTAGTGACCGTACTTAATGAGTAATAAGGTAAATCATTATGAAAGAGACTTTATTCTGCTTGAAGAGCTGCTATAAAGACAAGAGCAACATCAAAAGGTATATGGACATCATGACTTCATCTATTTGAATAATTAACAGCGTCAGGAAACATTCCCAGGCACTTGAACCCCATAACCTGCATTTTTCAATTGTTAGAGCAATTGCTGGCATGGTTTGGATCCAGATCAAGTAGCATTCTCCTAAACAATTCTTGGGGGCAGAGTGGGAACTCATAGGGTCCAGGGACCATTCCCAGCTGTGCAGTTTGGATGTGGCTCCCTGTTTTGGAGGTTAAGAAAGCTTAATACTATGGAAATTGGCTATTCCATGCCAGCTGGGATCAGCACCAGGGAGAGATCATGGCGTATCTAAGATCACTAGCTATATAGTGAGTGCTTGGCAAGTTTCCTAGCTCTAGATTCATAGAAGAATTATGGCAAACAGGGCAGGAAAGGAAGAGTTCATTATCTTGGGTCCATCTCCTGTGATAGGAACTCTTTCCATTATATAGATTTTATACTGTAGGAGCTGACGTGAGTTCTGGTGAAAATGCACCATACAGCTGGACAAACAAGGTAAAGACATGTGTTAACAGAGAACAGAGTGACAAGTCCAGAAGTTCCTCAGAATTTATAACAAAAGCCAAGGCCTCCATTGGCACTCAAGGCCTTTATTCAGTACTTCCAAAGCAAATGCAAATTGACCAGACATAGGCTTGCAATAGTGTCGTGCAGACAAAAGAGAAACTCTAGGGCACTGTCAAAGTGAGACTGATGTTCAGAGGGCATACGGTAACTATGTGGAATATGGAGGAACTCCTCCCCTTGGATACTGCATCCAACTGGACTGAGGCAAAGTCAAGGGCACTGTGAGCCAGGTTTCAGAGGAACTTGGCATCCAGCTGCTTTTCAAAATAAGCAGGTGATTATTCCAAAGATGCTGATCCCTGTTCAAATTTTAACCCTAAACAGGAGCTGCTTGATACTGACGGGGCACACTTGAGGACATGTCCTAAGCTGAAGAAGCCAAGCACTTGAAAAAGCTGCAAAGTGGTTGTCAAATCTAGTATTTACAAGTTGTACAGAGTAGTCTTCTATATATTAGCACTGACAGATATTCTAGTGCAGTTCAAATGAAAGTTACCAGTAGGAATGACCTGTGATGTCAACACATGTGAGACTGATACTGTTATCCTTTCTACAATGAGTGATGGCAATTAATTGCCTGTTGTTTATGAATCAAAGAGGCTTTGTGCAAGAGGAAACTCACTATGGCCTTGCTGCCCAGGAAGCACCAAAGCTGGTGTAACAAAGTAAGACCTTTACACAGCAGAACTTATAACTCATAATGGATAAAATAGTATGGGCCAGCTGCTCTCCTCCTGCTTCCAAAGCAAGATCTCTCATAGCAGCAGAGAAAACTGCAGAACCAAGGTCCTTGTCAGCACTCTATCGGCATAATATCACATAGTTACTGGCTTGCATAATACTGATTTTCCTGCCTACCATGGCACACATGGGACAGTTTACCCTAAATAAGAAGAATAAGAGTATTCACTCTATGCCAGGCTTGGCATCCTAACAATTGCACAATTAGCAATGGAAAGCTGCAAAGAGTAATTTTTAAATTAGCCATGTTTCTTGGGGCAAAGGTGATTGCTCTGGTAATGTTAAATCTTTCTTTCAGTGTCCATATAGACTGAGCATTGATGAAGACTGTCTCATGTGTTGGATTCAACTTGTAATTCCCAAAAGATTGCAACAAGCTCTTTAAGAGGGATTATGTGACACTCATTTTCAAGTGGTTGGGATGAAATCAATGGTTGGAAGCCATCTTTGCTATCCTAACATTGAGCACTAAAGGTCCAACTCTGGATGTGGCTAATTGGGCCCATTTCTAACTACAAGGAGACAAAAGCTAAAGTTCAGCAATCAATATAAGTTATTAAGAATATACAATCCTAGTAGATAAACTGTGGGCTAAAATTAATTCCAAGGTAGCTCTATTGACAAGCATCATTCAAGTAGATATCCTCCAGCAAATGGCTGCCAAGTGGAGCTTGGGTGATTTCTTGTGCTGCTCCACATGCATAATGCAAGACTGAACGGGACAAACCAAACAAATATTTCTTTCAAGTATAAACGCCAAATAGCTTCTACCACAAACCTGTTGAAGATCCAGTGTACTTCCAGGTTATTAGCCTTTTTATGACACCTGGACACTGTCCAGCAAGCGGCCACAGAAAATGCTCCATTGAGAAATACTGTAGACTCAAATGGCTGCTCTAAACTGAGTGGATGAAAAAAACAATTGCAACATCCTGTTATTTAGAAGACTTCAGTTTCTACAGCTCCAGCATCATTTCAAAGAACACCTAGTCCAGAAGGGCCCAAGTATGCTCAACTGTTACTTACAAGATTTGACTGAAGAAAATACCTTCAGCTAAGGTTGGTTAAGGTTAGCTAGTTCTTCTAAGTGTAGCCAGGAAGCCAAAGAGTTGCTGTGCCAATCTGGCAGTCACTTCAGACTGACAGCAAAAGACCTTAACCCAGAAAAGAGCCACAATCCTTCCCCACTCTTAAACCAGGATAGGCATGCTACAAGATCCAGCCTGCACTGGTACAAGGTGAATTTACTCTAAATGGTCAGAGACTGCATGCTATCATAAGAGGAAGAGGCCATTTCAGTCTTTCTGTGACAGCTTTCTTGTTCAATGTAGACGCATTTAATTAAACTGGAAACCAAAAGAGAGGCCTGACTTTGTACGCAGGATAACAGCAAAGACTTCAAAGCAAAGGCATTATGTTCTCCATTGTGCAAGATACAAGGGGAGGAAAAAAAAACATTCTTTCACTCTATCAAACATAATAAAAGGCTGAGTTAAGAAGCACAGAAAAAAAATGTCTGGTTAATTTAAGGTGAAATCAGAAAAGAAAAAATACAAGGGCCTGCCTGGTTCTCAGAGCATCATCACTCCTGCTGATTTTAGATGGTACACTGGATACTCAGCATCTTTGAAATGGACATCCAAAAACTGAATAGGGCTGTATTGTTCCTTCTCACCACATCAGAAGTGCCATATTGAATCTAAGATAACCTACAATTACAGTGCAGTTGGTTCAAGAGGTTACAGGAAACAACACTATGGGTGCACCCTGTGTTGTGTACATTCTCACACGCACATGTACTAAGTAATGAATGCAAATGCATTTAGAAATTACAAGGTTATCCATGATTCTTGTTGCTTTTTTTTTTTTCTTTAATACGTGTTCTGGAAAGACAGTAACATTAATAAAGAGGGCTCTGACCATTTCCTTCACCGGGGTACTCCTGGGAGAGTCATAGTTAAGGCAAGATCACACCAAGACCTTGCAGCACTCTGTCTGGAGGTTGGGTCAGGCTGGTACAGGCAGAGGGAACACACATCTGGGAATATGCAGAACTGACAAGATGTTTTAAAAGTGTCTCTGTGTGTTCATCCACAATTCCCTTTCTCCACTCAATCTGACTGGTAGGTCCAGTCAGACACACAACAGCAGTGTGTCTTCCCAAACCCAATGATCTTAAGGGTCTTTTCCAACCTAAAAGATTGATTCTATGATTCTATCCTACCTGTGGGTGCAGATGTCATATAGGTTGGTAAATGTGGAAATTGAAAAAACCCAACCCTCTTCTCAAAGCTGAAGAAGGTTTCTTGGGGAATTAGCAGTTATTGTAACCCTGGAAAGCTGGTAGTCTGCCTTCCCTGTGCTGGATTTCTAAGGAGCCCAGACAAACCCGTTTCATATGGAAGGAGTTCTCTCAACTGATGGAAACAGGGAGGAAAAAAAGCATACACAAGTGCTCTGTTCTTTTCAATATCCAACTCCAAAACAATACCACAGCCTGTCCTTTCAAATTTTTTCCTGAATTGTGGAGCTGCCAAATGGTCCTTCAATTACATTTTGGTCAACTTCCTATAACAATACCCTTGTTTTGAGTAGAATTTAAAGAAGAGTGGAAGGCATAAAAAGAAAAAAAATATACAGAAAAAAAGAGGTAAAGAGATTCTGACAGGAGATATGATTAATGTCATGTGTGCTTTATCTTTCACAACTTATGTAATACATAAGTGAGAAATAGTTAGTTTGATAGTTAAAGAAACTAAATGCCTGTCGAGGATAAAATACATCAGGGACACAGAACAATTCTTCATCTGGTTTGGCTATCATTCACTTTCCAGCCTACTGGCTGTCTCCCAGGAGAATTCATAATAGATCAGAGGCAATGATCCTCTCTACCCAGGCCCCCACCGTTTTTTCCCTCCTTCCCCCTTTCCCCCTCCCCTCCTGCTGCCACCATCTTCCCTGTCCCATCCTGCCAGCTCCCTACCCAGGGCTGTGTAAAAGGAGTGTGCAGAAACAACAGACCTCTGGAGAAAGCACATGGCATGACTGCCAGGAACGGGGATCAAGAAGAAGAGGCTGGTCCATGCAGAGAGCCTGAGGCACCGTGCTGTCCTCGTGTGCTGCTCGCAGCCCCTCGCAGGCTGTTTTATAAAGAGCAGCATGAGGAATGGGGGAATGCAGAAACAGAGTCTCTCTGGAGACTTGAGAAGAAAAGCCAGGGATTCAAAGCAAAGATGAGGCCGGAGCAATGTGACTGAAATCTCTGAATGAACACTTTCCACTCAGCACTCCCCCTTCCCCTAGATGCTGTATTTTCCCTGTCCCTCTCAGTATTTCACCTCCCCATCACTGCAGGGAGACACACTTCTGCTGTCAGGAGGACGATGGGCCAGGAGGATCCCAAACCCTTTGGGATCCTCTGCTTCTAGGATAGTTGGTGTCCCACCACAGCCTCTTATAAAAGCACATACTCAAAACAAAATCCATATTAAAATTGTTACAGATAGGCCTGTATATGCAGTGTGTGAGACATCATTGGTTTAGTTCCTCAGAACTTATCCAGACTTGATTTGTAGGAGTGGATATTTGCAATTAATATTGTTGGGGTTTTTGTGTTTACTTTGTTCTGCTTTTCAACTTCATCTGCAAGAGTTTAGCTACTGTTTGAGAGGTATGGTAAGGAAACAGAGTGCAAGTTTGTACCTTGCAACTTCTGGGAAAGCTCTATGGTCTCATATGGGGAACAAGAACATGGAATTTGGCAGGATAATGGACTTTATGCCAGAAATATGCCATTGATACAGCCAAGAAAAATACAGATAAATTTACCATGACAGAAGCCTACAAAATAAAAATCCACAGGTTGCACATGAAGAATCATGTTAGGTTTAGCAGCAATATACTTTGAAGGTTTCACCTACACTGAAACTGCTCAGTAGAAACACTGCTGTTCTCCTCGAGTTCCTGAGACACAAACAGGTCTGATTTCTTCAGCAAAGAGCAAGGTGCCTGTACACTGAATAATCAGCTGCCAGATCCAGGCAGCAGCAGGAGAGTGTCTCAACAGGTGAGACACTATGAATCAGTAGGTGACAAAAGGCACAGATTAGTTCTAAGATCCCTTATGGGACAGTTGCAGGAAAAGGGTCAGAGATCTAGGGTCGGGGAAGAAACTCAGCTTGCATGTAGCATGTGCTGGGATATTGGGGCTGTGAATCTGTGTGGAGGAAGCGTGTGAGGCTGGATGGAGGAAAAACAAAAAATGAATGAGTTGTCAGAAGAGAGAAATGGAAATAATTGGGCAAGAGAATTGGTACAAGGTAAGGAGACGAGCATAAGGAGTAGAGAGAGCAAAATTTAGTCCTGCTCACCGAGGAGTCTAGGACTTGAATGAAAAGTGCAACAGGGACAGGGAATGATGGGGTAAAGAGCCTGGCAGTGGTATGGAGACTAAGACTAATGGGCAAAAACAGGGTAGAGAAGATAGAGCCAAATAGATCTTATTTAAGGAAGTGCTAGCACTGGAAGAATCTTCACTCACTGCAGGACACCCCTTTAGAGCCTGGAGCAGCTCCCAAGAAACGCAAATCGCTGGTCACAGTTACCTGTACAAGCCTCTAGCTAAGTTTGCAAATCCTGTGTGTGCTGTGCCACAAAAGATGCTGTTAGACTGGTACTACTGAAGAGGAAGAGGTCTGTGAAGTGGTTAAAGCTCTGCTAAACAAACATTCAGATAGCAACATCCTGACATTTTCATTTTTCTGTTTGTTGATTTAAGAGATAGCAAGACATTTGTTAACAAAGCGCTCAAAGTCACAACATCGAACACTCAAAAGTTAGGAATTGCCACTCTTCAACTGAGAAAATGCCTATTTGTCCCCAAGTACGCACATGCATCAGAAGCCATGGGTGACTGGCAATATACCAAGGAGGGCTGGCAGAGAACAGGCAGAAATCCCCAGGATTGCTGAAGCCTGGGTCAGATCGCTGTCAGTTACAAGAAAATTAAGGGACAAGCTGATCCCAGGGGCCAAGGAGGGATACAATGAAAATGAGACCAATAGTCAGTGCTGAACTGAGACAGTCCAACCACCCTATACAAGATGCCTGGAGAAAAGCCAGACCCCTGAGAAGGAGCATGGGGATCACAGCCTGACCATCAGGGCAGGGTGCTAGGAGAAGGGCAAGAGCTAGGACCTGAGGCAGGCCTGAAGCAAACAATGCAATGGGCAGTGGAGGCTCCAAGGCAAGGAGCAGAGTCTCAGAAGAGGGGGCAACTGGTGTGCTCACCACCACAAATGGAAGAAGGAAATCCAATAATGGTGCTTGCTGTCAAGTTTCCATTTAGCAGAGTTTTCCTGTAATGTTCCTCACAGGGGGAATCTAAGCACCCTACAAGTTTCACAGCCGTTCTGTGAGCTCAGAGCACACCCTTATCCCCACATCACATGCAAGACAGAGAAGCTCAAGAAGCAGCACCAAATATTTGGACATTAGATCCACATGCCCCTTCTCACTGCATGCAGCCACAGTAGATACCAACAGTACCACTAGATCAGCCCTACTGCAGTGTTACAGCATCTGCTCTGTCAGTCTGGTATCATGCTTTGTGCTGCCTGGCCCAGTGAAATAGTCTCCTTCTTGTCTGCCTCTATTTCCCTGCCTCCCTCCCCACCCTGTGGGGACTCTCTGTTCCACTGAAGGGGAAGGCTGACATTTCGTCCCTCTGAAAGGTGTTCCCTTCACCAGGAAAGTGCTGGAGCAGACAGCAGATGCCACAAGATGCATCAGTGCATCCTGCAGGTTACAGGTGACTGAGGAAGGGTGCCATGAAGTAGTATAGAGGATCACAGTCAAAAGTATGCTGCCTCCACTGAGGGATGAATTCACCCAGGAACAGATTTCAGGCCTACAGTGAGATCAAGAGGAACAGTGGGAATTTAGTGAGGGTAGGGCAAGACAGAGAAACCCCACCCTAACTTGCATACCCTACTGACACCTAACATCGTTACTGTGTGTTAGAATATATCAGTATTTAATTTAGGGGGAGGTGTCAGCACTGTGAAAGAGTCAAATGGCAGTGCCCATTGCTAGTGAAAATACCCCCTTCAACTGGGGACTTCTTTTGGCTAAGTGGCACAAGATAGCTCTCCAGCTGATAGTTTTAACCTGTTTGAATGTGCCAAATAAAAAAAAAGAAAGTCGTAATTAACTGGGGAAACATGGGAAGAAGGGACTGCCCAATTCAACAAGGCAGCTTCTAAAAGGCACAGAGCTGGTACAAGTGGCCCAGGAGGACACTGTCCTGGAAATGAGTTGGTTTTGTGCCATCCTTTTCACTAACTGGATCACACAGAAGCTGCTGTTTCACCTCAATGTGGCATCCCAGAGCCTCCCTTCCAACACCCAGTGATGTTTCCCATCCTTTCCTGAGGCACGAGGTCTGCCAGGAAAAGCTGGAGTAAACTACCCCAGTTGGCTTCATGATCCTCCAGGACATGTAGCAATCCAACCCCTCTTCCAAAACCTCAAGGCTGCTGTGAGAGCAATATACAAGGATCGCACCCTGGAGTTCAGATTTCCTCGTCCCCCTCCCAAGCACAAACAGAACAAGAGTTTAGTTGATTTTTCCAAGCCAGGCCATATTTTTCAGGCATCTCTTTCCAACAGTAGTTCATTCTCATTCCCCTTGGCCCAAAGCTGTGAGGACTGTTTATAGCTAATGGTAATTGCAGGCTCCATATCAAAATCTCCATATCAAAATCAGACTCTTCACATGAATGGAAATACTTTATAATTACAAATCTAAGGATAGGCAGGAAAAGAAAATCTGACAGCCTCAGAGTTGTGACTGTCTTTGGAAAGAAATACAAACCAGAATGCATTCAAAGCACTATATGTCTATCAAAGCCTATTAAAACAAGCAGGAAATGGGAGGTCTCCTGACAGTTTAGCATTTGTATCCATCAACAGCAAAAGTGGGGCCATACCCTGAACAGATAATCTCTGTAGCTGGTCACCTGAGTTTCAGGCATCCACAGGTGAAATCTATAATGCAGCCCTAACTGCATCATCTCTAAGGGGAGGTTTTCCATTAGCTCTTTGCAGGAAATGTAGCAAACAGTTTCACCAAAAGGCACCTCTTAAACACATTTACATAAGTAAGCTTTCACTTACAAAAAGCAGCCTCAGTCAATCCACTGGGGTTTTCCCATCACCCCCTAAACTTAACAGCATATGATTGAAGAGCAATGGAGTAAGCAGCTTCTTCCCTAATTGCTCCTCTAAAGTGACTTTATGCCCTGGGTAGTATGAGGTGGGATTTCTCCTGCTCAGGTTCAGGGAACTTGAGGCTAGCCCACGGGCCAGCCTTCCTAAGGAGCTTCATTACACCAACTCCTACTACATTATTTATCATTTGTTTACTCAGCTCTTTTAATTGCTTTCTTACTAGCATTACACTCCCCACAGTCTTCTCGGTGAGGCATATGCTTCTTCACCTCCTGTCCTGTAGTGCGGAGCTCTGCCCTGTAGATGCCTGCTGCCTGTGTTCCCTCCTGGGGGTGAAGATGGCGTTTTTGGGGTAGGCATTAGCAGATCCAGATGCAGTGGGAAAACGGTACATCGCATGGGAGTGTGTCCATCAGCTGACTTGCTCTTTTTGAGTGCTCACCTTTGCCACTGCCACTAATTCACTCACCCTCAACTGCCTTGTAAGCATCACCATCATCCCCTTTCTGAACCAAACAGGTCCAAGGATAGGCCAGAATTAGTGTGTAACAGTCGGTGTTTAAGACTCCATGTTCTGTGAGCCATCAGCATCTAGCACTTGGCTTATCACTACATGTCAGCTCTTAAAAATCACAATTATGAGGAAAAGCAATTTTAAGTCATTATCATAGTCTTTCTAAAATGCAATTGTTCTCTTCAAACCCCCGTCCTCCTTCTCTCAAGGTCCATGCAATTGTCTTTATTGGGACATCTTGTCTTAATAGGCAGGAAGAAATAACACCTGTACAATGCTCTGCCTTCTCACTACTCTTCAAATGATTGTTCCAGTGTGTTTTAAAAAATAAACAAAAAAAAGTAAAACACGCAGGCAGGATTGAGAGGGTGCAAATCTTTTGCTAGTGTTCCTCTGGGCTGACCAGGCTCCACTGTGCCTCAGCAGCAGGGCTGTTCCTAAACCATGCTGCTGAAAAGTGCATACCACACTGTAATGCAGTCGCTATATATAGTCTGTAAAGAGCTTTTGGAAACCATGAGGAAAAGAGCTATTTGATGTATAATAAATTATTAATTGTTATTAGTTACTATCTTGACAGGTTTCTGTTGCTCAGCTATCCTCCATCCCCAATTTGGGGGAGGGGGTGGCTTCTTTCCGTTCTTCATTCTTGCTTCTCCCCTTTTCCCCCTTGCCCCTGGCCCACTTTGGGACCAGCTACCTCTGCATCTCTCTGCCCCTTACAGACCAAGGACAGACTGGATCTCAGTCTTCCTCCAACTTCCCCGTACACACAGAGTGATGGAAACTACAGTGCAGTAGCATCTCAGAGAGCTCAACCCCCCAACAGGAACAACTATAATCTGGATTCTGCCTTCACATCTAAAGCAAGATTTCACACAGCTAACCCCTTGTGCTGACCCCAGTGCCCTATGTCTAAAAACAGCATAGTAGTCTGGGCCATTTACTAACAACATTTCATCTCTTCTTGCATGTACTATATGCCTGGAAAAACATACATTCCTCTACAAGATTTTTTTGAGCTCATGTGCCTCTTGTGTTGCAAGCAGCCCTGCATGAGCCTGCTATGTGCATGCTGGCTTTATTCTATATGGAAGGGCTTGGCATAGGGAACACTAGTATGGCACAGGTGAGAGGTAGCTGGAAGGCAGTGCAGCGTTTGCCAGGATCGAGCAGGGCACAGCTCAAGGCCACCCATCCTCTCTCTGCTTGGATAATGGGACTCTGGCAGCCTCATTCCTGTTTGTAAGGTGACAGCTGTAAAACATACTTTCCATTAAAATTCTCCAAGATAGAGTTAAAGCCAGGAGAACACATCCCTTTATGCAGCTCTGCCCGATAGGCACATGCCCTGCAAAACACAAACCACTGTTCAGGGGAGGAGTGAAGAAACAGTGAGGTTAAATCTGACACTGTGTGGCTGTGGGATGACCATAACCACAACTGTGCTGAACCATTCTATATATGGGCTCATGAGCCTGTGTGCCCTGAGTCACCCCAGCCCCCAAATGAAAACACAAGGGAGGACTTGCCCTTGTCCCCAAAACAAGGAAAGCCTTCAAAATCTGCATACAAAACCAGAAGCAATGCTTTCTCGACCAGCAGGGGAAAAACACTGATTTCGCTTTGAGTTTAACATGAAAACATCACACAAGAGAAGCACAGTATAGGGCAAGGCTCTGTAAGTGACAGACTTGGAGTCACAAGCAGCAAAGAGGGGAGAGGGAGTTTTTGCAGGCAGAGGCATCATACAGGCTACCTTGAGCATGAAGAGCAGCTCCATCTAGCACATGCCCCAGATCACTGTGTTTATTTGCTTGTCTCATCATTTGAAACAGACACACTATTCAATTTACAGGGAAGCAGGAGGCCTCCTGCCTTCACCACACTATGAAAAATAAACCCCATTGTCAGCCATGAGTGCAGCTGTACTACTGTGAATATGATTTACTTGCCAGGGCTGATGAAGACAAACCAGCTTTGGTGCTATTTCAGAAACCAGGATAAAAACCTGCCTGGGTGAGTCTCGGGGAGGGACAGCCACCTATACCATTCATTCTCTTACATGCAACTACACCCACGGCAACTGTGCATGCAGAAGCACTGAAGAGTGCAAAGGTGTATGTGCACACGAGGAAGTATACGGAAATTTTTCCACATCAGTTGTTGGATATAAAGCATTTAACACAGGCAGAGTTTAGAAAAGCGTTTTAGACAGATGACCTGATTTGAACAGTTAATTCCAGACTTTCTCAAGCCAAGGACAAATAACTGGAAATACCTTCACCTAGCATTGGAATCATAAGGATTAATCACAAGATAGGGGGCATTTCTCATTGTAGAGAAAGGGATGGAAAGAGAATAGCAAAGGCAGAAGACCAGCATTTTTGCATCCCAGTTCCAGAAAAACTATGGGGAATACTTTTCATTTTATTCTAGAGAAGATAACCTGTCACCATAGTGTGCGTGAGTACTCCCTGCTTCTGCGAAAAGCGCACCAGAGTGTAAATACAGAAATTTGGAAGTAGAAATGAAATAGATTTTTTTAAGTAGCAAACTTAAAACATTGCAAAAGGTTAGAATGATTTAGAACACCCAGTCTCAGTGGCCACGCTTGGCTGTTCTCCGAGTACGTGTGAGGTGACTCTGCACACAGGGTTCTTGCAGTGGCCAGAAAAAAATTGTGCTGCTGGCAGCCTCTTTCATTTCCCTGCTATCTTTATGAGAGGCACAGGAGAGAGTTACCTGCTTGCCGTACAGGGACATGGCACAGATCAGTTCATGCTTCTCTGTCACAGTAAAGGCAAGTGCAACGTGGACAGAATAGCTGCTCCGTTATCTTCTGTGAGGGAAGATGTCAGCCATGCAGCCTGTTCTTGCTTAATTTTCTGAAAATAATTTGTGACCAGATTAATGCTTTGTAAATTCGTTGATATGTAGAATGGTCTGGGTTAGAAGGGACTTTCAAAGATCGCCTGGTTCCCTGCATGTCAGTACCCTCCTATTGGGCCGTACATAGGCAGCTACGTATAGTATGACACTATGGTAGCCTCTACAGGCTTTGCCATTTCAATTATTTTATTATCATCAAGCTGTGGGTGTGTGCCTTCTCCCTGTTGGACAGACTCTATGGTATCGATATCAGTGAAATCTAATTGGTTACCAGCATTCTGTTATCTCTATGAAGTAGCTGTCAAAGGTGACATTATAGTGTCAACACTACTGATTGTCTGGCATTGTGAAAAGCAGTTACCTGGCATATAGTCTGCTTTAGCAGGTGATAAACTAAATTGCAGAAGATCATCATCTTCAGCACCATCCTACGCATGGACCACATAGATAGAAGGTACTCCATCACTCTAATTTCAAAATTGCCACAGAGGCGGCAAGCAAAGCTCTGACAGCCTCTAACCAGCCAGGAACTAGCTTATATAGTCTACTAAAGAGATCCTTTGTTATCCTTTTGCATCAGCTACCAAATTTGGAGAAACAGAGGGATTATTAAGAACATGAAAGGTAGTGGTAATATTGTCATGAGTGGATGGAAAAACTAGCATTGTCATGACAGAAACTGGGCTACAACTAACAAATCCTTCATTGGTTTGTTGGCCCAGAAAATTCCACATTAGACAGGGGAAAAAAATCATAATGGCATATATACAAGGGGAGCAAAGTAGCAATGGCACAAGTACATTAGAAAGGTTCAGGTTGCCACTACATGTAGTCTACAACAGAAAATAAAACCTTTCCTAAAAAGACAGAATTATTGTGAGGGCCATTTCAATGAGATATGAATGACAGTCCAGTCTCATCACTGACTCTGTAGAGCAATGATGTTTACTGAGGTATCACTGAGCTCAGGCTAGGCTTGATAGTTTCAAGAGGCACAAAGTCAAGGATCAGCTAAGGAAAGCAGGACTCACATTGGCTCTCCCCCCTGGAGTAATGCATGGCGCATAGAAGTCTTTGGCTGCTCCAATCAAATAGACCACTTGAGAATATTTTGGTATTGTTATTCAAGTTGACAGCTGTGAATGACCATCTAAGAGTCTACCCAGGCATATGAAGAAAACTTCAGCTGAAGCTGTCGCTGTCAGTAGATTTAGGAGTATGGTGTTCTGTCAGTTTTGTTGCTATTGAGAAAAGGTGCAAGGGAACATCAAACAACTTGAATGCAACTGAAAAGACTCTTTTGGAAGAATGCAACTTTCACTGACTCTTCTCCAAGCAAAGATGAGCTGATAGTGAGCTGCGAGATGGGAAATGACCAAGAGGTGCATAAAAAGACTTTCAAGGAACTGTAACTACGGTTTATCATGTTGTTTTCACCATAGTCAACACCACTTGTTAAGATTGTTAACATCCAGCCTCTTGATCCTTAAATTCCAATTATCATTATTATTGAAAACTGTTTCATTACTAGTGCTGCCCTGCCTACACAAGAATGACAATGGTAACATGTTTCATCATCATCTTGTTCATGTTGCCTGAATGCAAGTACCTTGTGATTTGAGGATCAGATGATTAGCAAAAATGTAGTCACTTAACCAAAGCCTATTCCTGCTCGTCAGTCTAGGCACCAGCCACAGTCAAGTGGCTGAATACAGAACTGAATCCTGCTTATGGAGTAATAAGGTTTAAAGTGGGTAAAGGAGAAGGGCAGCTCCTTATCAACTGCTATAAGAGACAATAGACCCCTAGCAGATCCACAGTTTGACTGCACCTCGCATTTGAAGAGTAAATCCTGGGGGAGAAATGAAGCTGAGATTTATAAAAATAGCACCCTCAGATCTTAATGCTTCCTATTTCTGAATCCTCCCTTTTGACTCCTGCAAAAGCAGCAAGCAAGATCTTCTGTACACAGCAGGTAACATGGAGAACCTACACATCTGGTGAGTCAGAACATTCAAGGTAGAACAGTGAATTTCCATTCACATCTGTTTTTAATTGTATCTAAATTTCTCAATAGACATCTTTTCTTCCTGAATTTCAGCATGACTAGATCACTCAGAGGAAAATGCTTCTGGGGGAAAATTACATATAATTTGGAAAATATGTTTTAGAAATAGGAGTCTTGTAAAAGTAGAAAAAAAATTCTAGTTTCTTCAAAACCTTCAAAGGTTTCTCCACAAAACAAAAGAAAACAAGCTATGTCTGTAAACTCCACATTTGTTTTATTAATTTTTTCCCTTCAGGAAAATCTATATGCAAGATTCATTCCTGAAAGGATAGCAAGGCCCTTTCTACATTAAGAAAACATGCTCTGTATTGATGTAATTACACTGGTGCCTTCTTTAATGTAGGCAGCACTTCAGGTGACCTTAGAAAACATGGAAACCCTCCAACAGGTTTACAGACTTGCTGGAGGTCATGTGGAGTACATAACCTCAAAAAACTCGAGTCCTTATGCTAGTTATTCGATACAGCAGGAATGTTAACTCACCTCATATTTTTCTTGTGCTTGTCAGACAATATTCTAGGACCACAGATGGAAATGAATTTGGTGCTCCATTCCCGGGCAATAGCTACCTCCTGCGGCATCTTTTCTTCAGTCCTGTGCTTGGAGTACAGAGAGAGGGCAGAGGGAAAGGAAGAATTGAGAGAATTGATGGTGGCTTCTCAAAGTTCCCCATCAATGTCAAATTGAAACTATTTGATGTCATTAGAAGTGGAGCAGTCTGTTGTCATTTTTCTCCTGTTTCTATTGCCCCTGCAACCAGGCAAAATAAAGTGAAATTACAGCTCTGGAGGGCTTCTCTTCCCTCCCTTTTTTTGGTGCTTCTGTCATCCTATTTGACTATTCTTCTTAGCGGCTCAGGAACTGTCACCTTGTATAGCATCCAGGGGATCTCTGGCAATCCAAAGTGACAAAAAATAATATAGTGGAAAAAATCACCCAAGAGGCATATGAAAGAAGTGGTGAAGCCAAGAGAAAAACAATAAAAGGGAAGCAATGGGGCTGAATTGGTTGCAGTTTTTGTTTGTGTGCTCTGGAAATATCAGTAACAGTGAAGAAGAGGCAAAAATTGCTTTGAAGCCCACTGTGATCCTTTCCCTATTCTCTGTCACCCTGGAGATGAACTGTGTGCATCAGAAGTTTCTTTCTCTCCCCTCTACTCCATCCTCTCCCTTTTTCCTGGGATTTAACTGATACGGTAACCTTTGTGCTTTTTATTGTGCAGTCAGGAAATAAAATTCCACTCAGTTAAGCCACACAGAGTGGAAACTCAGCCGTCAGCTCAGGTGTACTTAGAGTACAGCAGCTCAGAAAATCCACATCAGGCAGCCTCTACACTCCATCAGGAGTTGAAGATCTGCTCCACTGTCCTTTACCTGCCCTGGCTCCTACCCTCTCAAACAGTAGCCTGCAGCTACCTAAATTAGAAAACAAAAACCTAGATCCTGTATCTCCCACTACCAGGTTTAGAGGGAATGACTTACCTCCTTGGCTTGGAGAAACGGTCACAAGTCTGCATCTGTGAATACACAGCTTTACTGGAGCATCTAGAGGACCAGAGGAGAGATGAGAGAGAAGACCTCAATTGCATTAGGTTCCTACCACTACGTATTGAAGCAATTTTTGCCTTGAACAGAAGATTAGGAATCACAGAGAAGGGTGCTCTCTGTTTTGGAAAGGCTGGTCTGTACAAGGACTTCTGGGCTGATCAATAAATTGCCCATAATTTTGTGGCTCTAGCACTAATAAAAGCATTGTAAAATACAGAAGTGTCAGTTATAGTGCATCTCAATCACATCTGAATTAAAGTTCTGAGCTTATGTGGAGAGGAATTGGAGTGAAGATTAGAAAAAAGTTGTGGTGTTCACTGGAGACGAGCTTTCAATTGACCGTGTGGCCAATGGAAGAGCAGCTTTCATGTCTCCATCATAAATCTTCTTAGGTGACCAGTTAATAAGCATATCAGAAAAGCCAGAAAGGCAAGTCCCCTGCCTCCTGAGATCTGCCATCCCTTGGCCCTTCCATGTGAGAGGAAGGTGTGAACACCCTTGCAACACTTCAATCTGTCTCTGAGAACCTGGCATTCCTCTCACTCTGGAATTCCTTCAGGGAGACATGCACTGGGTACCTTGTGTGGGCACAGGGTCTTCCTTTGAACCTTACACCTCTGCTAAAGAGATAGTTGAGCTTCCTGGCTTCAGTGATGTCCACCATTCGAGCACTCCTGACTTAATGGGCATTTTTCTGTTGGGTAGATTGAGTACTGGTACAAAGTGAGAGAAGTACTGTTTCTGGGCAGTTTCAGCCTGGCCATAAATCTTGTGTCACAGATCAAGTCAAACTGGTAATAAATCTCTTGAAGCTTGTAAGACACAATGCTAGATCCAGCCCTTGGAAAACGAAGTACAATTCCATTGACTGCCAACACTTGTTTGCATGAGATTTTATCTCTTTCCTTCTCACTACTGTCAATACCAATATCTTGTCTGCTTTAACTGTCTCTGAAGTTGCTCTGAGAAAGAACAGCAGGCTAGATATGGCTAGAAAATGCTATTTCCATGCTATTTTCTGATTGCCAAAAATTTTCATTCCTCTCCGCATATAATACAGCTGGAGTCAGGGCAGGCTCAGGGCAAATGCACAGTGTCCGCATAAATATTCTTCTTTCCACCAACACCTCTGCGGTCAAGTTCTCTGACTGCCCCACTTGTCTTAAAGCATCTGGAGAGCATCGTGAGAGTGGTCCCATCAACACATCAAAAGAAAATAATGCAACATTCCCAGACCCTTAAGCATCTCTGGAGTTCTCCTGAAAGAGGGTGGTTGGTTCCTATCACAGGTTATTTCTCTCTATAGGAACCCGGTTTTGTGATAACATATACCAGAAAGCTACAGATGGTCTACATCATCACACTCACACTGCATGTCCCATCACTGCTGTCTCATGTACACTGTCCACCAAAGCCTTTTTCAACAACATAAGGCATCCAGATACTATGAGTAGGGTGCTGATGGAGTGAAGCTGAGCAGATGATCTCAGCAAGTTTTATGGCTTTTACACATTCTCGGGAAATCTCCACTTCCAGAGCTGCAAGAGCCAACCAGGGAAGACACCTTAGTATAAATTCCCCCGCAGACATATGTGAGACTGCTTAGCTTCTGAGTCAGTCAGTCAGCAATGAGTCATTGCCCACCAGAGGGAAAAAAGTCAAGACCTGTCAAAGTTGTTTTTCAAAAACAAGAAAGAATGATTCAAGCTTAACAAATAGGTAGGCATTTGGATGGATTGGGAAGGTCCTAGCTCTTGTTCCTGTATTTCCCATCTCCCACATCCCAGATAAGTGTTTCAGCAGGCCTACACAACCAACTTCCACCCCACTTGAGGACTGTACGGACAGCTAATACAAAATGTGATAGCTCCCTCAGGCAAGGTGGAAAACACCTGAGAAAAGCCATGGTTGTTGGGAACAGAGGCAGAATGGGGGCTTTGATGTGACTTCCAGTTTGCTTGGTTAAACCCTTGGCCACCACACTGTTTGGTACTCAGGTCTAGCTGGTCTCTTCCATCAAAAATTCCAAGTTGAGACCAAAAACTCCTTCCTAACATAAGTTACATTTAAAACTAACCAATTAATTCTTGTATTTCAATAAACAAAGTCTGACACAAAACTGTCAGAAAATTCCCCATTGCGCTTCTGTGAAAGATGGTCCAAGAAACAGCGTTGGTACAAATACTACAAATACCACAAACACCAAGTATCCAGGCTACAGGTCAGCAAGAGTTAGATATAAAACAGACTGACATTGTTTCTCAATCTCCATATGCCATAGTCATTCACTATGGAAGCATTCAAACAAGCCAATAGTTGTTCCTTTTCATTTAATCTTTTTGCCAAATAATAAATCTTTCAGACAACCTCACTGGAATTATTCATACACACAAACTATCAGCTTCTGGAATACGTTTTCTTACTGGTTGTTGCTCTGTCTCATATTCCCTGCATTTCAGGCACCCACTCATAGTGTCCTCTTTGATAGTATGGGAAGGCAAAAATTGCCTTTTAAACTTCAGATGAGGGCATAAAGTTTTTGACACACACAAGAAGAGAACTCTTTACTACTCTATGGAATTATATAGAAGTAACAGCTTTTTTCTTTTAAAGGCAAATGCTTTGGAAATCACTTAATTACAGTATAGACATCTGAGCACCAAAAAGAAATAGCTGGGCTGATAGGAGGGCCAATAAGACAAAAAATGCTGGAGCCTGGAGGGACTGGGCAATCAGCAGGACAACACTAAAGGAAAGCATTTAGAGCATGGTCCAGGTAGCAGGGCAAGAATTGAATATTTTTATCTGTTGATATATTTGGATTGAATTTTTACTAAAAGTTTCATAACACCCTTCACCACTAAAACATGAAAGAGAGATTAAAGAGTTGAGAAGTCACAAGTACAAGAAAGTTTGGATGAAAAAAGCTTTCTTGATCTTGAAACTCATTTGACTAAGAAATTTCTTCCTTCTGCCCAGTGTCTTTCATTGCAGCTCCCAGAATATCAAAGAAGGGAAGCCAAGTTATGATGACTGGCAAACACCATTATTTAAGCTTGAGCATTAAAACAGAGTACAGAGATTAAGGCCATCTGAGTTTACAGATAAGTTTGTAGCAAATGAGGTTGCTGTAAGCACAAGCAGTGCTGATATCCAACTATGTTCAACTGAAGAAGCAGAGATACATCTGTGCTCCTAAAGGCATGAGAAAACATAAGTGGAAAGCATTCCAAAAGACATAAAGACCCTTTTCTGGCTTTAACTAGTCCCAACAGATATTTATCCAACTTGGGTTTTTTTGTGAAAACTTCAAAGAAATTCAATACTTTTCTCAGGCAATCTATTTTAGTGCTTAACTATTCTTACTGCTAGAAAGTTATTCCTAATGTGTAACCTAGACCACCTTGCTGCAATTTAAGCCCATTGCTTCTCATTCTTTCCTTGGTGAACGTGGATAGCAGTCTTATCTCCACAGATACCAAAGGTCTAATAGCAAATTCAGCTTCCAATACTGTCAAGCATGGACCTTAATTACAAGATGATTTCAACTCTCACAGCTCATATTTGTATATACACTATGCATGTTTATGGCACATGCCAAAGACGACTGTTTGAATGAATGGCTGTGAGGATTTTGTTGTGGTAGAGAAAATAAATTGCCATTGCTGGTATTATAGCACAAGAAACATTTTTCACACACCCTCATAAGTATTCCATACACACACATATATATACACACACAGTTTTCCCATTAACAGCAGTATTGTTTACATACCCTGACAGTTCTGAGGGCAACCTAATGCTACTAGAAGTATACTCAGTCCACATCTGCATGCAACCACTGAAGCGCACGCATGGACACAAAAGTGTATGAATGCTTATGGATTTGTGGCACAGACTTGCAGCTGATATAAATCAGTGTCACTCCTACTCAGCCTAACTCCTATTCAAGTTGGCCATAAGGTATGAACAGACAAATACGTAGATCTCCATGTCTACATAGCCATATGGGTTGTATACCCAGGTGGGTGTGCACTGCATACCTTCCTGGCCTGATGGATGCTGCAGTACAGCTGCCAGCCTGGCCACCCAAAGCACAAACTTAAGCACCATCGAGTTCCCATCAGTAGAAAACTCTGGCTCAGGCACTAGAAGGAAGACTGTGAGCAGCACACTGCAGTACAGCAGGGCCCTGTTGAACCAATTAGGGTTAACACATTTCTGGTTAATGAGAGGTGCCGGTCATGATTGTAAATTAATATTTTCCAGTGGCTACCCATGCACTCAAGTGTCAGTATTGATCAAACTTACCTCTGCCCAGTTAATGCTGATGGATTCAACAGCAACATACGCTTGCTCATCTGTTACCCAATTAAGATAAGCTCTCAACTCATCCTAATAGATGTATTTATTGTCATCAGGAACATTGATGTATCTCTGTGCTAACTGCAAGCCAACATACACACGTGAGCACATGCAAAGGACGTGGTGGTGTGCTGGGAATTGTCCCAGGCTCAAACCACAGTGAGAAAGCACTTTGTTAGCCTTCATGTTCTTTTGTCCAGAGAGGCAGTATTTTCTGCAGGGAAAGGGAAAGTAAAGATTTCTCCCCTTCTCTAGTCTTACTAGACTAGATTTCCCCCCCCCCTCTCCTCACATCAGAGAATAAGCAGCACAGCAAGCTCCACAAATAAACTGCTTGGATCTTTAAAGACTGAAGCAAATGGAAGCCTCCTGTTGCATAGGGAGTCCAGCATGTGAGAAATGCTGGGCATATAAGGAAAATGCCTATGGGAGGAAGCAAATAAGGATTAATGAGCATCTTTTTATATGATTCTCTACATTTCTAGCCTGAATCAGAAGCTGCTGGGTAGCTAATGGGCCTTGGGTAAGGGACACAACAGCAGCTGTCTGTACAAAGCAAACAAAAAAAGATTGTAGAAAAAATTAACATTTTCCTTACAGTGCAAGGATTTCATTCCTGAAAAGCTCATACACAATTTAACCAACCCAATAGGCACTTGCACCTTCCTGGAAACACAGACTCCTGCCCCTAGCAAATGGGCTATTAAACAGAGCAAGAGATGAGGACCCATTTACTCATAAAAAGGTCATTCTAAACTAAAACAGAAGTGAGAGCTCAGAGGAGGTCAGTTCATCTCTGCAGCCAAAGTGAAGCCCTGACAATCCCAGCCAAAGCACCCATCCTGTGTGGCCGAGATTGCATGCTGTGGTATATAAAGCTGAATTAGAAAATAGGGTTGTAGATGTGATTCCTAACGTTCTACAAGTTAGAAAGCACTTAACACAGGTCTTTTAGTGTGTGACACTGGCCTCCATGCTTACTCATTAAAGATGCCTTTTCCCTGCCATCTGAACACAAATGAGACGGCACCATCTGACTTATGCAGAGGCTGAGTTTTGTCCCAGAGAACTGGTTGGAATCTCAAGTCATCAGTAAAAACCTGTCTGGTGGTTTTCATAAGTGGTAGTCTCAACCGGTCTTCCAATTTGACAGATGCCGCCAAGGCAACTTATGATCCTGGAAGCACCTTATTAAGCCACAGTTAATGGCAGCTCATGCCGAGTGACAAAAGTTTGAATGGAATCTTGCAAATGGACCCTTTTAACCCACCAGAGGTGGAACTTGCAAGCCTGCTGCCATAGAGTGATGGCAGAGCTCATGCTGCTGTTGCTTCTGTCCAATCTGTCCTTTAGATAAGTGAAGGACACCCATCTCCAGGGCTCTCCACTTAGTACTTTTCACCATTCACTAAATTAAAAAGTGAGCAATTGACAGCACACCTTAATTAAATGACGCTTCTCCCTGCTTCCCCCTATCACCATGGCCATGTTTTAACAGCCACAGACACTTTGCCAGTGTCTTTTTAATTTGATTTAACTAAAAAAATAACACACAAAGCCATTTGGCCTTGTGCCACTCAACGTACTGCTATAGAGTAGGCATGAGTTATAGGGTAATATTTCACACCCTATTGTGTCTTATTACTTAACTAATAACAATATTTACCCAGGGTTTTCCCCAAGCAACTGAGACAGGTTTAAAAGAAATCTTGATTAAAGAATGACAGCCAAAGTATTGGATGTTAAGTATAAATAAGAGTAATGTGAAGAGAGTGGAAGAGTTTACTGTTACATCCTGGTAGTTTGCAGTAAATCAGTATAATATGAAAGTTCCTCCTTTACCGGGCCTCCCCAGCTGCCAGCTCTCTCACTGCAGCCCGCATAGAGAGCTGCCAGACTTCTTACGTGCACAAGTGCAGCTACTGTGGGCTGCAGCTGCAACACGCAGTTGTAACGTTTGCTTGCCGGAGGCTGAACTTTTTACACTAAGCCCTTAACCACTACAGCTAAGGGAATAATCAGCCACCTCTCACCTTTTCTGGGGCTAGCCACTAACAAATACAATTATAGCAAACTGGTGTATCATAGCTTTCATCTTCCACAAATTCCCCAATGCTCTCAGCAGTTTGCAACTACAAAAATATTTTTAGCTGACACAAAGAACCCCCCACCTCTCAATGTGTTATCTGTGGAACTTGCTGTTGTGGCAGACAAAGCCAAGGACCGAGTAAATTACAAGGGTATTAGATGTTACCAGTAAAAGACCCTCATTCAGGTTAGAGAGGATATGACACTTTTACTTGTTCACATAACCCTTTCACCAGTCAAGCAGCAACTGTCTCTTTGGTAGATTATTCTATGTTCTTGCACCTTGCAATTTCTGCTGAAATAGTTGGTGTTGCCCTCTGTTCAAGGCAGGATACAGAGCTATCAAAGTCCTTGTCTCACTTCCTTTGGTAATTCTCCAGCTGACTAAGGGATTTAAACTACACATCCATTCAGCTAAGCAAGGCACTGCACATTCCTTGCAACCTAACTACATTCAGAAAACTCATCTAATACTGTAAATACAAGGACTTCTGTCAAAAGCAAAGAAGAAAACAATCCATTCAAATTTATGTTCAAGTTGCTATTTGCCTGACTGCCTCATAGATTACCTGCCCACTGGAAGGGGGGAAAAACCGTCACCATTCTCTGCAGCTTCTTGTTTTCCCATGCAGACTTCGTCTCCAAAAAGTTTACTAGCCTCTGATATGAATCCTCTGCAAGAGTGACTAAAATCACAGCCCTAGAACGGAGGTATGCAAGCTGGGGCTGAGCACTTTAAATAATGTCATTTCTGTAGAATTACTTAAGCTGATGAATGGGCAAAATCCTGCAGTTGTTACTCAGGCAAAACATCATTCCAAGATGCTGAAAATTTTGAATGAATAAAGGCTTTAGGACTAGGTCCAACGGTAGTAATTTTCAAGTAGACACCTTAAGGAACATGAGTCCCTCCTGACAAGGGGTTGTGACACAGGATGCTCTTATGGTCCAGTCCCACATCATACCAGCAACAATCTATCACTGGCTGCATTCCTGAGAGGACTGCAGCAAGCAGTGGCCGGGAAGTGAAATGATTGAACATTCACCTCTTTGATCAGGCTCTGCAGAGGTTGTCTTTTCATCCTTTAGTATTTCAGCATTCCCCAGTCTTGCTTCCACATTGGAAAGACTGGCTATGAAATGCTTGTTCCTTTCCAAGGTGGGAGCTTTACACTGCAGGACAGCTTATGGGCAAGTATCTGAGCAGTATTTGTATTTGCAGGGTCTGTCCTACATCTGTGCTCCAATGAGATCCAGCTAGGGAAGGTGACAGCAGTACGAGGGTAGGGAGAGACTGAGATCTTCCTTTAATTCCTTGTCAACAAGGAAAAAAACCCTATGAGCCAAGCAGAGTCATGGGGAGGTGGTACCAATGAATAACTATGGAAGCAAGGAATTAAACTCCATACTTTATTGAGAATATTTAGTCCCAGCTAAGGGAACATTTTCTATTTTTCCTTTACACTGACATGACCTGCAACTGCAGTAAAGTTTTACCCCATCTTACTACATACCTCCTCTCCTCCCCCACTCACCTCCCCATAAGTACACCCACCTGTATTCAGTCCAGCTTTCCTGCTCTCAGCTCTGTACTCCATCAGGTCCTACCCAGCCTCTTCCCAGTCCACTTTTCCCTAGTCAAGCACCTATACTTCTCACACACATCAGTCTCTACTTACTGCCCTGCCAGTTCCAGTTGGGAATGGTGTGGGCTTGGTGTTAACTCTGCCAGCTGTTTCACCACCCCACCTCTCAGCACACCAAACCAGAAAGGTCTTTGTTCTCCAGAACACCCTTCCCAGCTGACTGACTGGGTGGCTTATCACCCAGAAGCAGCAGCTTTTGCCCTGGCAGTTCATTTCTATACACCAATTCCTCTGTGCTAGCAAAAAAAAAAAAAAAAGCCTTCTCCTTCCTTCTCTGGACTCCTACTATTTGTCTTTCACTCCTTTAAGGGAGGGGAGGGAATCTTACCATCCCTCCTGACTCAGCTGCTTCTGCTGGGCATATTCTGTCCCTCTGCAGCAGATAGAGCTTGTAAGGAAAGTAGAAGTGGCCTTGGGATAAGAGATTATATCCTTATGAGTTAACTTACAGACCACTGGCTAAAACTGCTACCAAAAAGAATAAACATGGCAGACAGAACTAGTTTCTATTAGGAAATTAGGGATTCTGCTTTAAAAACAAAAATGCAAGATGATAGAAATCCCCTAAATCACTGTGCATATACATAATATGTCCAAAGCATTAATTGTAACTAGTTTAAATAGGTCTAGGTTTTATCCATCAGAGTAAAGACAGTCAGATTGATCAGACTTAGCCCAAGAGCAACACCAACCGCTGCTCTTTTGAGTTATGGGACAGGCATCAGCAGACAGAATGGCAGGCAGGAAAAAAAAATGATGCCCCAAACTACAGTTCCCATGAACCCTGCAAGTGCCTCAAGCTGCTGCTGTGAAAATTGTATTTTAACCTTTTATTCCAACACAGAATGGAGACATATCTGAAAGAGGGAAGTGTAATTTCCTTTTTCTCTTAGCCTGAGGATTTAGCCCTTGAGGAAGGCTGCAAGGATCATGTGTCCCATTCATCTCTTTTTTGAAAGCACAGCCCTTATTTTGGAAGCACTTACCTTCCATTCATGAGTGATCTTTCACTTCTCCTGTGGACTGGCACATGTTCAGACTCCTCACTTTCTCTCTGATGCTTGGGGGTCTTTTTCCAAACTTACTGTTGTCCAGTGCAGGACAACTTCATCTAATATGAGTGGGAGTAGGAAGCTAAGCACCTGGAGGGGGAGAGAAAAAAAAGAGAAACTTCTAGGTAAAAGACCTAGAGGAAAGCCAGATCCTTAATACTAGAGGATCATTCTGCAAAATACTGCTCTTCTCTGAAGGCCCAGTGCATGAGCTGCATTTGGAAAGGTTTCTGCCGAGGCAGCGTAAACCCCTGAAACACACAGGACCCCAACGGAGAGAAATGAGACTAGTTTGTTTTAAATTCGGTGACAAGTTCTCAGTAGAAAAACATTACTCCCTTAACATTCTTCTACAGCCTCCTACCTTTCCCCACCCATTCACTTAGGCTTCTATTTCTTTATGGAAAATGTATTTCAGCATCATTTCTCAACCACTCAAATTTTACATCCTTCATTTGTGGTACCCTAACTCACCTCCAACTCCACTTGTCTGACTTCACTCACCTTGGCAGGAACATTGGCGTACTTGTGCTTACTTTCACAGAAAAAAACTTCATTTTCCTACCATCTTTCCTTCCTACCCTCTGTGGCAGCCATTCTGCAAAGATGCAGCAGCCTATTTCATAAAAACTGTATCTGTGGTGCCTGAGACACAGCAGCTCCCAGACACCACAACACCTTTGTGTTGTGCTGCTGCCCTATCGCCAGTGGAAGAGTCTTTAAAGCCCAGGCTCTTATCTATCACCATTTCTGTTTTAAGACATGTTCTTGGGAGTCCTGCAAGTATGGGCTTCAGTTCCAGTAAGGATAATGTCCATCCTCACACACAGACCAAACAGACATATTTAGTGAGAAAAATGATGTCAGGTTCTGGAAGTGATGGTGTGCTGAAAACAACACTCTAGGGACGAACACATTCATGTGTGCAGTTTCCCTGTAACTCCTGAGAACAAAACAGTTGCCAAGTTCTCCAAGAAAATAGAAAAATTCCCAGTTTTATAGCTAGCCACACTATTCTTGAGATACTAAATATGCAATATAAAGCACAAGTTCATATATCAAGAGCAGAAGGAAAGATTACGATTTTGCCTGATTTCCTATCACTGACCATCGAACTTCAACTGAAAATTCCTGTACTGAAGTGCCTGTGTTTGAGCTAGAATCTCTTTTTTAGACAGCAGGCCAGCCTTGATTTGAAAATCTGATATATGGGAAAGTTACTGTTTCTCCAGTTATTTCATCCTGATGGAAATTTATCCTGACCGTTAAAAATGCGTTGTGTCCCTCCCTCCCTTTTTGTATGATTCAGCTTGCAACTACTGGGTCTTGTCAGCATTTTCTCTGCCAGAATTGCTGAAATCTTCTTCCTAAGCAGGTAAGCAGGGTTTGTGCTGATGACCTTTGTCAGTCTTCTCTAAATAGAATGAGTTTCCTAGATCTTTCATTCTGAGTCAGATTTCCAAACTTTGCATCATTCCAGTGGGCTCTTGTCTGAACCCTTTCCAATTTGCCAACAGGCCGTTGATGCATTTTGTAACAGTTAGTGTTGCAAGAGAAATCGTAACTATTTTACTTTCTAGGCTTTTGTGTGCTTCATTTCTCACTTGTAACATTACACGTAACTACATATCATATGCAGTAAAAAAAACCCCATCACACACAGGAGACTCTTAAAGGTCAGAAACTGAACTAGAAAACATATACTGAATAAACCAATCAAAGCCTATTAATTTTGTTTGTTTGTTTGTTTCCACCTCTGCATGCCAGATGCTACAGTAGCTTAAAGTACCTTACACAGTGACTTATCTAGTTCAGAGACAACTGGCCTAACACTACTATAATTTCTTCCTTTGGAAAACCATCCTGCAAGTTTTGTTAAGGGAAATTTTTCCTAACACCTAAATTTTTCATGTGGTTAATTTCATCCTATTTCTTTTACAGCCTTGAACTATGTTATGCAAATCTTTTTTCTTCTACATCCTTAAGCAATTTAAATTACATGCTATTATTCCTACATCCCTAAGCCAACCAGCTAACATCCCTTTGTTACTCCTACACCCTAAAGCAAGCCTGCATGTCTCTAACGTGTCCAGTCCTTTAAAAGCTTGTAAAGAATCGTAACACCCTAGGTGGGTTGGTCAGCTTATACTTGCTTACTCTCAGTTTCTGTACATCACCAATGAAACCTTGCAGTTGATTCTTTGCATTTCTTTAATCTCTTGGACTCATGTCACATTGAGATATCCTAGATCTGTCTGAACTGAGGCATCATTACTGCCAATCACAGTAGTCCCCATCTTGCCAGTCCAGAACTTGCTACCTCTTCTTATGAAGTTCAATCTCAAGTGATATCTATTTACATTACATATATACACACATACATATAAATTGATTTTGTCCTTCAAATGCAACCACTGTTAAATTTCACCCAATCCAGACATGAACTCCTCTTAAGAATAAATGTAGCAAACAGAGGATGGAAAATGCAAATAACCAAAGTTCTCAATGAGGAGTGGTGAGCGTTAACTGCAGGTGAAGCAAGCACACAGTAGGACAAACAGCTTTTTCAGCAACAGAAAAGTAGCTCATCGACTGAGTTTGTGTTGAGATTTTTATTTTTAATCTAGAGCACAATCAAACCTTAGACTCCCATCTGTACTTCAAGCAGCAGCATATGCAAGGTTACAAGACCAATCTAGCTGGTACTGTAGATGGCATTTTAGATATACCAAACCTTTGGACACATCCAAGACCCTTGCTTAGTCTAGACAGCTGAGATGACCAAACCCATTCTCTGCTATAGGAATGGATATAGCTATAAGCAGCTCTCTTATTTTGGTGCTGTCCTTATTGCAGATAGAATCGTACCTACTTTCAGGCAACAGGACAACCAGAAAGCATGGCCCAGGTTTGCATCCAGTTGTTTGGACTCTTTGAACCCACTAAAGGCAGATTTTAAGCCACTCTCCCTCTGGGGGTGAAAAGGATCTGTTAGCAAGATGCCAAACTGGCTGGTCACTCTGAGCTGCCATCAATAGTGGCTTAATTACAGAATCATAGGATCTTTGAGATTGGAAGAGATCTCCTGAGATTGTTTTCTACAATAAGATGCTTTCAAGACCATAAGTGATCTTGAGGGCATCAGTCATGACTCATCTCCTGCTAAGCAAAGGAATAGCAGTGCTTGTATCTGCTTTAAAAACCACCCTGCCATACACAGAGTCTCTTTGGGAAAGCTCTGTAGATATTTAGGTCTCACTTCCCTTAAGTAAGGATCTTTGTGTTCTGATGCTGTAAAAATGCCTGATGGCCTACATAAAAACATTTTAATAGCAGTTATCCTGAAGTGCAGCTGACATTTTGAAGGAGATTAAAGAAGGCATTCTGGTTTTGACCAAGATGATACCAAAGGGGAAGGCATAGATGCCTTGCTTTGGCAGCACTACCACAAGAAAAATTCTGTTCTGGCTAAAATCCAACTGTTTCCGCTAACTTTTTGGCCCAGTCACAGCACTAAATAATCCATTACTCTGCTAGACCTATTTGGAGCCCAAAGTGAATTACCTGTTTCTTGGCTTAAACTTGCATCAGAAGAGCCTCAGCTCAAGGTAACTGACACTTTACCATGTAGCAAGGACTCCCCTTTGAGACATATAAACATTTTGTTTCATTGACTGATCTTTTTCTAGATTTATAGAACATGCCTTTCCCTGGAGCTCAGGTCATGTTTGCATAGTTGAATAAAAATGCCATAAATCTCCTTTTCAGCAGTAGAAAGCAATGGAGAATTAATTCCTCCTGGGCCCTCCGTAAGCAACTTCTTAGCTCATTGCTGGACCTTATGCTATTCCTTTTGGGGCCAATACAGTCCTCCAACTTGCCAGAGCTGTTCAGCAATCCACACTGAAGACTCTTTTCCTTTGAGAACAAGGAGATCTTGCAGCCAAATCAAACCAATAATGACTGATGATGCCAGATAATGGGATGCCTCCCCGATGCTGAGGCATAGCATTAAACATTGCAAAGGATCTGAGCATCGGATCAACTGCACAGACTTATTCTTTGTAGTTCAGTCAGCTCATAAGAGTCTGGACTGAAGAAAGATTTTTTTGCTGTTGTTAGAGAGATGATCCAGGGATGAGGTTTTAACTCCTGAGCTAGGTGAAAACAGTGTGTTAAGGATGGAGGCTATGAATCAGAGATCACTTTACACCATGATACACAGTATCAACATCCCATTATTGTAGATTGGAAACTGCTGTGAATATTCCTACCAGTGCTTAGTTGGTGAGTAAGACCAATTCCCTTTCTATGGTCTTAAAAGAGCAACAAAGTTTGTATTAGTTTGAGCCAAACACTAACTACTACGTTTTGACCTCTTAGCCCATCTGACTACCAGAGAAATATAAGAAAAGTTTTTAGCCCTTGAACAGCCCAAACGCTAATCCTTGTCACATTGTACAGTCCCTGCAGACTTCATCATCATTGGCTTCATTATACAAAGAGGGACAGTTGAACTACTGTATCCAAAAATCTTTCTAGTGCATGCGTGAAACAATCCTGTATCCTCTCATGCTCTGTTAATAATCTGAATGATATTTGCTTGCTTTTATTTGGATGCAATGTCTGAGTCCTGTCTGGCTGCTGAGCAGACTTCTCCCAGACGAGTTTGAAACACATTTGGCAGCTCTTTGCCCATATGTGCTCCCTCAGACATGCCTCCTAAAAAAATCACACAACTAGACAGTTGCTCAGAAATCAACACGTGTTACCCTCAGACATGACAGGTACTGTTAGCCTGTGACTTCAGCTATTTTAACATAGTCAGATGCTACAAGCATGAGTCTAGTATAAAATAGCATTTAGCTAGCTAGCAACCCTCTATCAGTAAGGAGATGGCAGCTTACTATGGTAGATAATAAACTAAGCAGACTATTTCCCAACAGAAAACTTGCCTCTGCACTGAGTAAAAGAACAGCAGGGAACATAGTAAGGACAATAGCAGCCCAAGGAACTGTATTTACTCAGTTTCAGGGCATTTGAAAAGGTGACAAATTAGACATAAAGGGTTGAGCTTAATGTTGCAGGGGAAGCATTTCGATAATTTTCTTTCCTTCTTCTGCCCCTCCCTTTCACTCCCATCTCCCTCCTCCTATTTTCCTACTGGTGGAGATGCATTTCCACAGCACGCAGCCTTTCCTCTCTAATAAACTACTTCTATCATCAAGATGAAAGCCTTGAAAGGGATGGTATTTATGGAGAACACTCTAACCTTCACTGCATACTCCTTAGGAACTTGCATGGTGCAGGACCGACGAAGCTTCCGAGTGAAGCCATGTGGCAGCTTTCTAAAGCGTGCACAGTGAAAGTCTGGGAGGGCTGGAGCCACAAGGGCTTCTCGTCAGCCAAACATGACTATCTCTGATTTCCCTCTCAGCATCTGTAATTGTCCTAAGCCAGAGTCCTAGGGAGGAAGAATAAAAAACCCCAGATGTGAAAACAGTGGTGTATGAAGTAAGAAAGGGAGAGGGAGCAATGCAAAGATGGGAGTAAAGGATTGAGAGAGAGAGAAGGCAAGAGATTTATTCAGCATTTCCTTGTCTGTCTCCTCCACAAACTGAATCACAGAAGCATGAAAGTAGATGTATTGAATCTCAAAGGAAATAAAAGAAGTGGAAAATTAACTACTGATGAAAAAAAATAGCTGTGTCCAGGGATTCCTGCATATCAACTCTGAGCTCCCTCTTATCAGCTTAGAATAGAAAAGGCCAGGGGACTGGGGAGGAAAGGTCAAACACTGAGGGAAAACACAGGCAAGGGAAAAATGAGAACTAACATGGAAATCAAAGCAAAAGAGCAGGACAGAAAAGAGCTGATCCAGTTTTTGGACAATTTGCATGCACTGCCCTGAGTGCCATTTCCCAATTTCAGCATTATGAATGGGTGAAGTTGGCTTAAGGCTGAGGCTTAGAAAAGCCACATCACTTTCTGCCTTTCTTTCCTCCACACCCCCCCCCCCCCCCCCCCCACCCGTGC
>NW_009630803.1:3161-12572 GCF_000690535.1 Cariama cristata | reverse complement strand
AATTTGGCAACAGGTAATAACAGTGAGCTGGGGAAACCTCGTAAAACAGCAGCTGTTGCCATCTGCACCAGCACACAGCTGAGCCAATTGTGAGGTGCTGCATGCCAGGTCTGAGCCGATGTCAGGGGCTCTCTCCTACTGGTTACTAATGGCTTAGACACTGTGCACAAAGTTGGCCTGTAAGTCTGACTGGATCCTGGGCTTTGCATTTTCCCATTTCTTACGCTGTTATTCCCCTTAGTTTTGAATAAGTTTTGACCTTATTCTCTCTGAGTGGCCACCTCAGGGTTCCAGTTGATGAGGGATAAAAGGCTGGTTCCACATACGTTTCTGATCATAAACAGGTCCACTGACACAGTCTCATTGGAAATGGCTAACAAAAGACTGGAAAAAGTGTATATTGTTACCATTGCTCACAGGTAATCAATATATGGGACCTTAAAGATTGTCTTCCAGTAGAAGTAAAAGTGGTTGCCCAAGTGTATTCCAATCAAACAGCTCCCCACACAGATGCCACCTCCCCCCATTACAGATCAGTTACCAACAATGTGCAACACTATCTCCTTTTTAGAAATCTCTACTGAACCCCAAAGTCTGGCTCCCAAGTAGCAACTGTGACCCCAAAATTGCTGTCATCTGGACAATCCAGCTAGTCAGATTGCTTCTTCAAATCAATATAACCAAAATGACTGCAACGTCATCTCTTCCAAAGATCAAATATTTGCTCACAATCAGTCAGGGCCAAGAAAGACACAAATAAAGATAGGACATACCTGGGGACACATTGATGATGTAATTCAACAATATTAATTGTACAAATGCAGACTAAATAACCACCTCTTACAGAAAGAGCTAACAGCTTTAAAGACAAGAACAAGATAAAAGTATGTGGGGGGGTAAGCAGGACAGATGGGTTAACAAACGTAATAGGATGTGCATAATTCTCAGCTACTCAGGAGCAGTAATCACAAATCACCACCTGCCCAGTTACTGTCAGATGGCAGGTTTGCCTCTTCACATTCAACAAATCTGTTTCCTGGGTATGCATCACAATCAGACTTGGTGCATTCACTTACCAAAGTAACTTTTCTTCTCCTAGACAGCCAGCTCAGCTCTGGGAAAAAGAACAGGAGTTTACACCTTCCTATACAACAAATTATTTACTCTATTAGAATCAGCCAAGTCTGTGTAAAGCAGTTGAAGCAAGGAAGTTTTCAGCATATCTGTGCACCTCATTTTGGCTTGCAGAAAATTTTACTTTATGTGAGGCTTGACTTTAAAACTACAGTTGAGCACTACAGAACATGTTTTGAACTGCATTTCACTCAAGCGGAGACTATTTGCTCTTGTGGTATGAGGAATAAATAAATGTGGAACCCTACAAACTCACTGGAACTGCCATATCACAAAACTGATCAGGAGAGGGTGCACATAACATTTTTGAGCAGAACAAAAACTCCACTTGTGAGAATCCAGGTGAATTTGGGTCAATTTTGACAGACACTTCTGGATAAAAGAAAAAAGTGATGTATGAAGAAAGATGAGGGAAAGAAATCTCAGAAGAGTCAGATTTTTTTTTTTTTAAACTGTTGAAAATAAGTTAGTGGTTTTTTTGTTTGGTTTTTTTTTTTTTTTTTTTTCAAACAATCCAGGCTTAAAAAAAGAAGAAAACTTTTACAAGAAATTAACTAACATCCTTCCCACAATTAAATGAAACTTTTCTTTTTCAGTTTTGGATTGAATGAGGTACTTCTGGTCAATGGAACCCACCATTCTCTTTTTCTTTCAGATTACTTTATTATTTTGTCCAGCCGTCAAATGAAAAATCCATTATTCACACAACTCCATCTGAAATAAAAGAGCAAACCAGCTGTAGACTCCCTAGGTTCTAAATTAAAACATCAAGCTATGGGAGACATGGTAGAATGTTCCATTGTCAGAGAATCACAAACTATATAATCCCTTCATTATAACCAAACTTTAACAGTAGCTTCATGTACTCATAACATCACTGGTTTTCAGTATCCTCATTCTAAGCCGAACTCCCAACAGAGCATTAAGTGCACATGTGCTGAGTAGTGGGTCTATGAGATGATGGTTATCTAATTCCTGTAATTAAAAAAAAAAAGAAAAACATGTCTCTGAGTGGGAAACTTTCAACCTTGAGAGCTTTCATCATGGGACAGTGACATTGGCAGCTTGTCTCCAAGGAAAACCTCAGGAAGCAACCCTCCTTAGGAAAAAAAAGCAATAATAGGAAGGGACTGCTTATTTGTCAAGTAGGCATAAGACTACAGAGAAAATGGAACCTGGGCTTCAGGAACTTAACTGGACAGGCTGGAAGGAGCCCAGTCAAGTGCACAGCAGAGAAGAATCTGCATAGGTCAGCCTCTCTGAACTATTTCGCCTCTCCTTTCCCAGAAGTCCTGCATCCACAGCAACTGAGTGATATGCAGAATAACAGACACCAACCCAGCACCTTCATCATACATGGGATGGGCAAAGGATAGCCCATTCAGCATGGAGCTGTAGGGTCCTCCCAGCTTTTCAACGGCTTATTACAAGTTGTCTTCCCTCCCTCCTTCCCTCACTCTCAGCAGGGCTTCTTCTGGTATGGATTTAGCCCTGTCCAAGCAGCCAGGTGATCAGCACTGCTTTTTAAGCCTGTGTTGGCCAGAGGGATAAGGGAGACATTCTTCAGGCTTGCTCGCTTACTCACCACTCGGCCATAGCAATTTCTTGTTATCATTGTCCATGAGCCCAAGTCCACAGAAATAAAGAAAGTGGAAGCTATTTTCTGCTGTTGTTTTGAATATGAAGTAGAGCAGAGCCTGGATTTCATTCTCAGGGCACTACAGGGTCACAGGCAGTGCGCAGACAGCACAATCACTTATCTCTCCCCAAGGCATTGCATACAAGAAAGAAGAGAGACACACGGCACTGGCCAGGGTTCATTGCTCTTGGCAAACTGCAGCAGCATCCCGGAGGTGAGCAGCTTACTGAGCCAGCCCAGTCAGAAACACCAGCTCAGAGGTGAAGCTCTGCATCACTTTGGCACATGCGCGACGTGCAAGACAACTGCAGATCTGCAGCTGGGCAGATTCAGACTAGCAATGTTTAACAGCAAGGGTAATTACCTTCTGGGACAGCATGCCACGGCTAGTGGGAAGGCTTCTTAGCAGGGATGTCTTTAAATCAAGCCGAGATTACTCTGAGCTGTCATCCAAATGCAGCACCCAGGACTTGAGGCAGTAACTATCACAAAACTACCCCATAGCATGGTGTCATGCAGAGCACTGGGGTTGATGAACACATTGTTTTCTTCAGCCCTTCTTACAAGCATCCTGTGTCAAACAGTCCCCTAATCTGAGGATCCTTGTCACACAATGACCACGGTATGAGGAAGGCCAGGAGCGTGGGTGATAAATATACAGGACTATCCCCACTGTTGATTTTATAAGGGCTTTCTGTATTCTCCTCCATGTTTGAACCAGCGGAGTACCTTAGGCACTCCTAACCTCTCTATTGTCTTCCAGTGTTATAAAAATCAAAGCAAATGAACCCATCTCAGCTGGCTACCATACTGAGTCTTCTTAGACATTCAGTAGGTGAACCCAATGGCTTAAACCCCACTGCTCAGCAGGAGCAAGATTGTACCTCGTTCTGGATCTCACTGACTAGGCACCTGAGCAAGCTTATTCCTCTTCTCACTAACACACAGGAGGAGAGAAAAGCAGAACATCATCACAGCTCCCCTTCCACCCAAGAACTTGGTATCCCCACTGGGGAGGTGGAAGATTTAACAATAGCTTTTATTTCTCCTCAATTCACATTAGAGAAGGCAGGGAGTGTCTCCTTCTGGCACACTGGACTTTCTGACTTTCGATAATTTGTTACAGAACTGAACATCAACATACTCTTGGATCCTTCCGTTATTTTCTTCTGATCTTGTTCTACAACCCCATTGCTGCTACATAGGGCAAAAGCAGAACAAGACCTGCTGACCCCTGCAGTGCCTTCTAGCTTGGTGCTCCACTGTTGCCTGATCATCAGCTTATAGTAGGGTAAAAAGGAAGAAGGAGACTTGCAAACATTTTCATTGAATTCCACCTGCTGCTTGGCAAGTAAGGCATTTTTAGGGAGGGAGGGGAAAATCTGCATTACAAACAAGACAAAGATAGGATTTGAATCCTAATAGATATATCCCAGTGGCTCTGTAGCACACTGCATCATCCCCTGCTGCTAGGGTAAGCATGCAATTTGGTACAATCAGGCCCCTTGCTTGGAGGACTTCCTTACACTCTGAGCATGATCTTCAGGCAAGGTAGGCAGGTACAGACTTACCTTACAAAATCCTTGAGGACTGTAATTCTAACTTGTGATGGCCAAACCAATGTGCCCCAGAAACAAGTCATTGGAGTCGCTGGTAAGAATAAAGACAGCCAGGAAGTTTATGTCTGTGTTTCCCATGAACTGCCCACACAAATCTGTGGCTTAATAAAACACTGACCCACTGAAAGACAATTGTAGATCACTGAAGGTGACTTCACTTGCTGCTTCCCATTGGGTGGCTGAAGCCATGGATTTCACCTAAACCCTGCACTCAGGTGAAGCTCTTCAGAGGAAGCCCTACAAAGCTACTGCTATCATCATTTTGCTCCCTGGGCAATAGCTCATCTGACTCCTGTATACTCTCAGAAAACAAGCCTCGTTTGCCTTCACCTTTTCCTCCAGCTAAGCACTACATCTTGCCCCCACCCCATCACTGCTAGTGGGCTTGATGGGAGGGCTACATCCTCCTGCCCTCAGCTGGCTGCTCTTGGGAGGGAAGGAAGCTCACCCAGATGGATTTCAGCAGTTCTCATGAGTATTTTATGGTCTTTTACTGATTTACAGCCAGTTCAGCATTCTTGTAAATGGCCATAAATTGGATTGAAGTCATAAATCATAACCCGAGAAAGAGAGACACAGTCTCCGAGTCCCAGCTAAGGCTAAACCAGCCTTTATGAATATATGGAAGAAACCTGCTCCCTCAATCAATACACACAGCTCAGGTTACAGCAATGGTCCACAGGGTCCACCCTCCATTCCTCTTCCACAGGGCTGTTACAGTAGTTACATATGGCACGCATGTGATGCACTAAAAATACCTTCCTCCCAACCGGCTGGCAAAGGCAGCTGTAAAATAGGGGCTGACCCCCCACGTCAGGGTCTGAGCACTTCATGACCTTTGCTGTACTTGCACATGCACACATACACATCCCCGGTGAGCCCAGAGGCAGACTAGCACTTTTCACATCAGGCTCGCAATTTCTTCACACAGATGAGCAACAGGAGATCCCCACCCCACACACTACCTCTGGGAGGTGATTGTCTTCTTTCTCGAGGGAGACTGGCAGAAAGTTGCAGGTTGTTGTTCTGAAACATCTGACTTATTCCACACAGGGCACTGAATGCTGAAATGCCTTGCTTCCATGCCACAAGCCTGGCACCTAAAACCTAGGGTTTTATATCTTTCCCTTTTGTTTCCTCAGCTTGTTTTTAGAATCTAGCCTGTAAGCATTTCTGAAAGCATCTGACACAGCTGTTGCAAGCTGGACTCTTATTCCTGTAGCTGACTGCAGCCCAGGAAAGACAGGCTGGTTCTTTCTACATCCTTAACATAACAAAACACTGTGCTAGCCCTAAACACTAAAGGGCAGAAGGCACCAGCACACTAACCAGCCCACTTCCCTACACACCCTTGCAGCTCACCACAACCCTTCCTATAGACACCAAAATCCAGCAAACCCAACTGACTGCTCCTGCCAGGCTTTTTGAGGTCCTGAGGGCTGCCAGGTGAGTTAATTTGTCCCCACCCTCTAGACAGAGCACCTGATGGAGATGAGTCTCAATGTCTTCCCTGCAGGCTTAAAGGGCTCCTGCTGCTTCTAGCACAGTGGGAAGAAGTCCTACCACACCTACAACTAGGGTGTTTTGCTTGATTAAAGGTGCGTGAAAAGCTACCCCAAAGTCCTAACCAGTACTACCTGCATAGGAATCACAGCCTCAGCATTATGATCCTCCAAAAACTGTGGCATTGCCTAGCTAGTGGCCAAGGATGCAAACTCTGTTCATACAGGCAGTGAACCCTTCTCAGGTCTATTTGGTTCAGATGTGGTTATGTTTACTTATTATTTAGCCAGATGGACTAATTTAGACTTATACATGTATCTGTTAAAATGGAATTATGTGCCTTGCTCTTTACATATTCTGTATTTAAATACAAGTCACTGGTCAATTGCCAGCATGAAGGGAGGATGACCTCACAGTAGAGTACCCTAAAAAAATGAACCACCACTGATGATGTCATTTTCTAATAGCCTGGAAGAGGAGATTAACTGCTTGCTTATTCAGCTTTTCATTAATTAATCATCTTGCTGTTACTTTGTGCTCCCCCTGTTCACTTGTATCTACTTCTTTTCCCCCCTTGTCTTATTCTTACTTGTTTGTGCACTATTGTCTTTGTGATAACACCTCAAAGCCTTAGACTGGGACTAGTTTCCTCCTGTGCTAAGCACAAATCAAAACACAAAGATATTCATATTTACACACGGGCAAGCGTGGCTGTTTCTGGAATTCTTTTGAGTTTTATTCTAATAGCTTTCAGTGGATAGTCCAGGCACTACTTTTAAGGATTCTGTCAAAAGTGTCTAAAAGTAAGCCCCAAACAGGTAGAGTCAAGTCTCTTTAGAGGACTTACATCTCTTTGGGAGGAAATTTTTTTTTTTTAAGAGAGATAAATGAAAATCATAAAGCCTTGGGGAGAAAAAACATAGTCATTTTGCTACAGTAAATAATACCATGATTAATAGCAATGATAATAATAATGTCATAATTGACTTGTAGTTGCTTGCCAAGACTCTAAAGAAGAATCATAGAAACTTGACCATTTATATCAGCATTCAGATTCTTGGAAAAACATGTTCTTTCAAAGCTGTATTTAGCTGGTAATGCTAATACCAAGGTAAAGTATGATTGAGAACGTTTCAGGAAATTACGAGAAGAACTAAATATTATTCCTGTCCTTACTGATTACTATTATTTTCTATTAAACATTGATCATCATGTCATGATTTTTTTGGTTTGGTTTCATTTAGGTTTTTTTTATCCATTTTCACTCTGTACTGCAGGTCTGATGACCTAATCATGTACTTGTACACTGTACCGTGAGCGGGACAGATAGAAAACAAACAAGCTAGCCCAGAACCGATGGTTTATCTGCCCTGTCATGCAGCAAGGATCTGTGACTTGGCCATGAGTCCCACGGACACAGAATTGCAGCTCTGAATCAATTCAGAGCTCCTGGATCAAGGAGCATGGGAAGCAGCATGTATCCTGTGGTTCAGGACCTGGGTACAATCAAAACAGCTTGCTTGACTGCCTGGACCAGCAGTGTTCAACATACCCTAATTCCTCCCATCACAATCCAGATTTAGCTTTCTAGATGTCTCCATATAGCCCTCAGCCTTTTCGTAATAGGACAGTAACAAATAAGTGAGTTTGGCTAATGGCTGAAGACTCTTCTGGCACCAACACAGCCCAGCATGTAGCCATCAGCATGTGCCGCCATCACCACTCATTCTACTTGAAGGGGTTGGGTGGGTAGGAGGCACATCACCCACACACACACACCCAAGCACACACAGTCAGGCACTGCCTACATCGTGATTCAACTTGCAGGCATAAGGCAGTGGATGTCAGAGGTCCAATCCACCTTCAGTGGCTGTGAAGGCTAAGCCTCTTTGCCATGGGTCATTTGTCCAAATGATGCCTGCAAATAAATCCTAAACTTTACAGGTCAAGAAATTTATATTTTTCTTCTGTGTTTGTTCAGTGGAGTTCTAGCCCAGAATCTTGTAAGGGTCTTCTATTTTAATACTAGTAATAGTAATTAAAACAACAACAACAACAATAACAACAGTTAATAGCCAGAGCAGTAGTGAAAGCAGAGACAGAAGTGTTTGCAGGTTCTTTTGGACTTCATTTTCTGAGCAAGAGAAGATAGGACTAGCAAAATCCACAAGGTGACACCAAATCATTAGGGTCAACCAAAGTAAAGGGGCTCAAAAAATTCAGGTGTGATGGCAGTTTCTCCATAAATCTCCCAGCTAGGATGTCACCCTCAGGCTGACAAGAAGCTTGCAATGAATTCCTACGCTTAGAAATAGTTGCCCTTCACTGAGTACTGCTGAATCTTTCCTGTCAGAGAAAATTTATGCATGGGAAATAATTAAAAAACAATTCAGAACTTTCTTCCTCTTGGAATGGATTATATTACATTAATTAACAGAGCATTGGGGGGGGGGGGGGGGGGGGTGGTTTGGTTTTTTTTTCTTTGCCCCCAAGGACAAGAGACATTTGTGCTTGCCACAAGGTTTTCCTTCACCCCAGACCTCTTGTTGCTACTTTAAATGATATGCATTGTCCACAATGCTGTAATAGTGCTAAGCGTGGCATCATTTTCAGAAACAAAATGTCTCCTTCCCTCTTATTGTCTCACACATATGGCATCTCAAAAGGTAGCGACAGACTATAAATTCACACCAAGGTTATGGAGACTATCAACAGAGACGAAGGAAAAGTTGGCTGTTTTTTGACGGCCCTCTCTGTGAACTGTGAAGGAAACAACTAGTGCCATCATCAGACTCAGTCAGAAAAACAGTGATATTAGGAAAGCGTTTTCTAGTATGAAAGGTTGTTCACAGCAAAGTACAGTCCAGCGCTTTTGTGTTTGCAGTGTGTTGCAGCCTTCCTTTGGCCGAGGTTTGTTTAAATGAACAGATACTCCAGCTCTGTTTTGCTTGAGATCTCCAACAAATAATTCTTTGTGTCTTTTGGATCCAGCCATAGTCTTATGTGTCAAGTCCAATGTTGGACTTGGTTCTCTGTTTCTAGCTGCTCACTGACACCTGCAGAGCTGGCTCAGGTCTGTCAGAGGGATCTCTCCATTATATGCAAAGCCACTACACAGCTGTCTGGAAGGAGACATCAAATCCCTCTGACCCCAGGGCATCCTCTGGGTGCCTCAAAGCCCATGTTCCCAGCTTCTGGCCATCCATCCCTCTGTTCTCCTCTGTTGTAGTGCCTACAAATGAGAGACAGCAGCTGTAGTTATTGCAGAGCATAAAAAATATGAATATAAATGATGCATAGCAGAAAGTTAGGTCCAGACTCTACAAACGTGTAGAAGTGCTGTTGTCCTGGTACTCATGTATTCTTTATAGCAATTTGGTAAGAAAGAGAAGTTTCAAAGCAACACCAGTGCCCTCTTTAAACATCCTCTCCACTGCAAAACTCAGACAGTGCCTGCAGAGCACACTACAGCACTGGGCAGGGATTCCCCGAGCCAGCAGCGAGCGTGAAGGACAG
>NW_009630803.1:0-3130 GCF_000690535.1 Cariama cristata | reverse complement strand
CGGTGCAGCAGTGTGGGACTGCTAGAGCTGAGGCAAGGTCAGGGAAGTGGGGGACCTGGGCAGGTATCTCAGCTGGCATGCAGGTCCCTGTACTGGGGAAGCTCTAGGCAGTGAGAATCACCACCCTGCCCAGCACTCCCCAAAGAGCCAGGCTCTGGTTTCCTGCTGCATCTTCTTTGCATGGTAAGCATAGGCAGGGAACGGAGCTGAGCAGATTCATTTCTGCTAGCCCTGTGTTTTGCAGTTCTTTTTTTAATTGGGGTAAATAGAATCAGAATGACAAGTGCAGAGTGATAGCTTCGATGTGCTATTTGTCTGGTGAGGAATTTGTGAAATATGTGTTTTTCTGTAGAGAGTGCATGGCTGTAAAGAAGGGCCAGAGTCAGCACAACCTCAGAGCGATGGAGAATAAAGCATTCTAGTTTTGTGGCCATTGATCTGATGACACTGTGGGTAATGGATGGACAAGGTTAGTCTCAGAATGTCTGATTTTTCTCAAATCATTGCTGAAGTCAGACTTAAGGTTGCTTCACTGTGCAATTCTGTATTTACCGTTATTAGAGATTCTCATATCTTCACACTCACTTTGAATTTCCTATGCTTTTAGTGACTGATGGGTTTGGAAGTTTTTTTTAGAGAAGCATATCATTCTGGAAAGATATTTTTATGTAATTATTTTTGTTTACCTGAATTCTATTAATCTTCCCTTGCAGCCTTAGATCCATGTTTTCACATGGAATTTCATTTTGCATTTCATGGGTTTCAGGTTTTCTGTTAGTTGTTAGTTGCTTGGGAAGTAAATGCTACTGTTGGGATAAATTCTTTTTTTTTTAGTTAAGTTGATTAGTTAAGCAAACCTAAGTAGCACAAACAGGTTCCAGACCTGTTTGGGGCTCTCCTGCAAGAATAGCTATTCTTGGGGAAATGCCTCCATAGGCAGGGAAAGGTATATTTTGTTATGAGGTTCTGCACACTGTGCCTCCACTGAAGGAGCCTTTGAAGAAAGAGCTGTGGCAGGAGAAAGCAGGAAAGTGGCAAACAAATTGATGCTTGCAAAAAGAAACTAAACACTTCAAAGCATTTATGTATTTCCATAGCACCATGTGCCACTGAGCGCATCAGCCCCGGACTGTTAAGTCCACCTGTAGCTTTGAAGTCCCTTTGGACGCCTTACTGCTGTATAACTCCCAGCTAACCATATTATTAAAACACTCCCACTTCCAGTTGCAACCTGCCAGAAGATGGTGTCCTATCCTATCAGACACAGGTCTCAGCACAGTGATCCAGGCATTCATGACTGATTATTGCAGCTAATATCTAGTGAAGAAGCAGGCGTCCTGGAAAAGCTCCAGTTGACAAAACACAGTCTCTGGTCTCCCTAGCAACACCGATTACTGTGAGAACATCACCCTGCTGCTCCCTCATTTGTACCGGCCACCAGTGAAGACAGAGTCACCTTCAAGGTCTCTGCCCCAATACTCTGCGCCTGCCACGGCTTTTGTCTGAGTTGCCGAAGAAATTCACCTTTCTGCATAACCCCACAGTTACTACGCCATGCAGGAACAAGCAGACTGTTGACTCCGAGGATAAGGTCTGTGTATGCTGGAGACAGGATTTTGCTGGGCTTTGAATGCATTGAATTACTCCCAGGAATAGTGAAAACCAGCAAGGTAGTTCCTGCCCTCTCCATGGAGAACTCAGTTCTCCATCAATGCTCTCCCTCAATGAGCTTTCTGCACCCACCCATGTGAGTGCAAAATACAACACACAACACATCCACACACCCACTCATTAGCACATACAGAAGTCTAAAGAACAAAAAAAAAGCACCCTGTGAACTAATCAGGCTCCTTCCCCTGCATGGCAGAGGAAGGAAAGAGACAGAAAACTTATTATTTTTGTTCCTATTTTCCAATACTTGGATCACTTTCAGACAGTGTGCCTCTGGAAGTGCCTAAACAAACAAGAAAGCTGTTGTGGTTGGAAGCATTATATAGTCTCTGGTCTGTAAGTCACCCAGGGGATTCCTATAAGCCCTGGGAGAGATTCCTATGCTACCCTCAGCCATGCAAATGAAGATACTTTAAACCAAAAGCGAAATGCTTTAAACTAAAGTTGCCGGGGGAGGGGAACCTCAATCCATCCCACTCCTACCATTTTGATGCCAGTGCCAGCCATAGATGCCCAGAACCTGGAGAGGGATCACAAGTTAGCAAGAGCACACCCGAAGAGCAGCACAAAGAAATCCCAGCCACTCCAGCCAGTAAGTCAGCTTCATCGTGGGCCCACCTTAAATGCCTCTATGCAAACGCACGTCGCATGGGGAATAGAGGAGTTAGTTAGAGATGTGTGCATGCCTGCAGGACTCTGCACTCCTACCATTTTGATGCCAGTGCCAGCCATAGATGCCCAGAACCTGGAGAGGGATCACAAGTTAGCAAGAGCACACCCGAAAATGGAAGGATATAGGCTTTTTCTGAAGGACAGGCAGGGGAGACGAGGAGCAGATGTCACCCTCTCTGTCAATGACCAGTTGGAGTGCGTGGAGCTCTGCCTGGGGATGGATGAGGAGCCGACCAAGAGCTTACGGGTCAGGATTAAAGGGAGGGGAGGGACAGATGACATTATGGTGGGGGTCTGCTGCAGGCCACCTGACCAGGAAGACCGAGTGGATGTCTGAAGGACAGGCAGGGGAGACGAGGAGCAGATGTCACCCTCTCTGTCAATGACCAGTTGGAGTGCGTGGAGCTCTGCCTGGGGATGGATGAGGAGCCGACCAAGAGCTTACGGGTCAGGATTAAAGGGAGGGGAGGGACAGATGACATTATGGTGGGGGTCTGCTGCAGGCCACCTGACCAGGAAGACCGAGTGGATGAGGCCCTCTACAGACAGATAGGAGCAGCCTCATATCCACAAGCCCTGGTCCTCATGGAGACCTTCAACCACCCCAATATCTGTTGGAGGGACAAGACAGCAGTGCATAAGCAATCCCGGAGGCTCCTGGAATGTGTTGATGATAACTTCCTCCTCCAAGTGATAGAAGAGTCAACGAGGAGAGGTGCTATGCTGGATCTTGTTCTCACCAACAAGGAGAGGCTGGGGGGAAATGTGAAACCCCAGGGCAGCACTG
>NW_009630802.1:0-18291 GCF_000690535.1 Cariama cristata | reverse complement strand
TTATGCACCTTGTTTCTCATAGCAACGTGTTCACAAGATTGGTTCAAATCTATTTCATATAAATTATTCATAATTTATTTCTTTTTTGTATAGTTGAAGGTGTCTCGTTAGTCTGTTTCACTTAGGAAAAAGGGGCATCTTTTAAGTGTAGAATTTAAAATATATTAACTTTTTTTAGTTTTGGAGAGAAGAGTTCTGCCACAGTACATTATACTTGTTCACATAACCTTTGACTGAAAGGTCAAGAATTATTTTTCTAGCAATTTTTAATATGTCCATAAAAATCTTAGATTTAAAGTGTGTAAAGCTCCAGGTGATATGATGTGGGGTTATGGATACTGAAACGAAGAGGGGATTACCAGATCACCATTCAGTTTCTATCTGGAAAATGAGTTCTGGAAAATGACTTCTAGAAAATGAGAAAATCAGACCGGGCCAAGTAATTAACCTAAGTTTTTTATAAGGTGAAATGAGTTATTCTCACTTTAGCTCAGTGAAGCTTTCAGTCCCATCATTAACTGAACACCTACACTGTAACGGGAAGCCAAGATGACAGGAAGCATCACAGAAATGTCTCTGCTCATTCATTTACTGCCAGAGTAATACCAGCAAGGAAAGCTATGAAAGCACATCATGTTAAAAAAAAAAAAAAGTAGTTTAAAAGAAAGTAGTGGTAGAAGATGATTCTGCTGTCTTGTAAAAAAATCTCATGGAAATACTAAATGTTTAAGTTAAATGGCAAGTTTACATAGTACTCCCATTCCTGTTTTAGGATAAAGTCTCTGTTGTGCCAACTACTATGGTCTGTGCAACTCAGTTTTGTAAACAGAAATGTGTATGCATAATTTGCTTGAAGAGTCTATGCTGATACCGTTTGCATGCTTAGAGTGAAGTATGTGCCTATAAGTTTGTGCAGCAGAAGTTTAGAGCGTTCATAGAAAAGGGTGAGAATCAGCATATCCCTCATATATCTCTATACATTCTTTCTTTTTTTATTTATTTCAACCCTGCTAGGTTAAATTGTACCTAATTACATAAGTTTGTGCAGCTTCTGCAATAGGATTCATTCTCACTGTTAAGTGGTTTACAAAGTAATTATTACTGCAAAATATACTCCAAAAAATATTCTTAGGAAGAAAATGGGGTTGTACATGCCCACATAGAAGCCAGTTCATGCATTCATATTAGTATATGAGTTTTGCTACAGACAGGGGTGGAAGAAGAAGAAAGTAGTAAACTACAGGGAGCTTTATGTCTCCCTCGGTATATCTCTAATGTATTCTTCTGCTATGCTATGCTATCCTCAAGAAGAGTCTTCCCAATGCTACAAATGATTTAGTGTTGGTTTTATGACAACGGAGGCTACGCTGTGCAGCGCATCTCCGTAGCTAGCCGTTCTTCTGATGCGATGGTATGCCGATGGGTCGTGGAGCCGTTTCAGCCCGTGTTCAGCACCGTGTTCCACCCAACCTGTGGGCTGGCTTTTCTGCAGCAATAGTAAGTCTGCACGTAGCAAGGCTGTCTTCTGAGCACCTAGCTCCTATAGAGACAGTCTGAGTCCTCATTGCAGTTCCCTGTGGTTCTTCCTTTTATCTAACAGAGACATGCCGTAGCACAGAAGATTAAGTAGGGCCTCTTGAAATCTGCAGCATGTATGAGTTTCCCTTTTTATAAGATTTTGGTGGAGGACTAAGCTAGGAGAGGATCTGGGGAGAAATCAGATCTTCAAATGAAAGATAACCTTTATAAGCGGATTCTTCCAAAAAATACTCTCTGGGAAGATTCTGAAATCTAAAGTTACTGCTCTGTTTTCCAGTCGGCAATGTCACTCAATAATTGCCGTTGCAACTGCAGTTGTGGTGTTCCCTTTACAACAGAGAACAATAACAGAAAATGCTGGAGTGATGAACTGAAGCAGAAAAAGAATCGTAATTATTGTGTGGGTTAAAGCGCTGACTTGTGTTGTATGTAACTTCCACGTAACTGTGAAAGTTCCTTCTACTTTGTGGTTGCAGTCTTATTAATGTGAGCTAGTGATAACGCTCAGGATAAAATTTCACTTACAATTGTAAGGTGCTTAAATCCTGTAGAGACAAAGGTGTTAGACCTATCCTGGTTGATAGTGGAAGGATTAAATAAATTTGGATAATTAATACAAAGGAGGAGGAGAAGATATGGCAGAAGACCTAGTGGCTTTCTAGAGATGAATCAACAGATAGGCGGAGGTTTAGTCTTTGTTCCACAGGAGATGGAGATGACAGCATGAACTGGGTACCACGCTGCGGTTTCAGAGGTGTTAGTTTGAATGTTGGTCTTGGACCTGTCAATTTAATAAAAAAGGGGTATGTGGTCAAAGATGGCCATATGTGGATGCTGACCATATCACCTTTGTTGACTATGTAGACTGTGAAAGAAAACTGCCTGTGACGTGAGGGTCAGTCACAGTTTCCATTTTATAGAATTATAGAATCATTATGGTTGGAAGAGACCTCAAAGATCATCAGGTCCAACCGTATACCCGATGCCACCATGCCCGCTAAACCCACTAAACCATGTCTCGAAGCGCCACATCTAAATGTTTTTTGAACACCTCTGGGGATGGTGAGTCCACCACCTCCCTGGGGAGCCCGTTCCAATGCCTAACGACTCTTACAGTGAAGAAATTCTTCCTAATGTCCAGCCTGAACCTCCCCTGGCGCAACTGCAACTTGAGACCGTTTCCTCTTGTCCTGTCGCTAGTTACCGGGGAGAAGAGACCGACCCCCACCTAGCTACACCCTCCTTTCAGGTTATTGTAGAGGGCGATCAGGTCTCCCCTCAGCCGCCTCTTCTCCAGACTAAACAACCCCAGCTCCCTCCGCCACTCCCCATCAGACTTGTGCTCCAGGCCCTTCACCAGCTTTGTTGCCCTTCTCTGAACACGCTCCAGCAGCTCAATGTCCTTGTAGTGAAGGGCCCAAAACTGAACACAGGATTCAAGGTGCGGCCTCACCAGCACTGAGTACAAAGGGATGATCACTGCCCTGGTCCTGCTGGCCACGCTATTCCTGATACAGGCCAGGATGCTGTTGGATGAAGAGCAATAATATCTAAGGAATTGGATATGCCTTTTTTTCCAGCAGTGATGACCATTGCCTAGCATAGGTGCTACATGGCTGATCTATCACAGGAGCAGTATCCCAGCTGCTCAGAAGCATGAGATTTCTGTGTTTAGGTTTGTAGAAGGAGGATGGTTTATGACTGCCCAGAACATGGTATTTGACAGAAGAACTGTTAAAAATACCTCTCTGACAAAGAGGAGATACTTCTTCTTTTGGACCAAGCATGGTCTTAGCACGCTTTGGTGTTTGTACTTCTAGCACTTCAATGAAATGCGATATAATGTGATTTTCCCTTTCTTCTTAAAAACTCATTTAAATTCAATATTAATTATCTAACTTTTGAAACGGGTGTTTAGGGGTTAAATTATGTCTTTCAGACATCTAACCTTTATTGGATTAAAAAATTTGGAAAAAAAAAGAAGCTACTTTTGTCTTCATATTTCACTTCAATAGCAAGGTCTGCCTGATTCAAAGTTGGATTTATCTTATACCCTCATTCTCTAAATAAACCAAATAAGAATGGGGAAAATTTTTGTGAGATAGACTTTTCCTTTTACATATGCAGAACAAAGTCCATTGAAGACTTGCTTTAACTTCTTACGCCCTGTGCATTTGGATAACTGTATGCATGAGTTAATTAACACTTTCCCTTCTTGTGACTTTTATGCGTGTTACCTTTTCTCCTATTTCAATGGCTTCCCTGAAGAATTTCCATCTGCCAAGTGCTCAGTATGATTTTAACGTGTGCGCTTACCAGTCATGCCTTTATTGTTGATTGAAGCTTTATTTTAAACTGCTTGGCAGTCGTGTATGACTAAATATATGCAAACTCACAAAGCAAAAACATGTACATTGTTCTTGTCCTCAAATCTATGTTTGTTACCAGACTGTTCTCCTTTCTCCCTGGGAGCCTGATGCCTCTGGAATTTACATGGAGAGGTCCCGAGGGAAGGATTAGGGACCCTTTTGTCCGTCACCTGTAGGCAGGAACGTGCCAGGAGCACATTCTGTTTCGTTGGTTTTGAAAGCTCTGAGGACAATTCAATGAAGACCTCTAACCTTGGATGAGCAAAGCATTCCCAAGAAGAGTAGCTGTGATATTAAGAGCAAGAACCTTTTAGAAAACAAAGTAGTATTTGATGATGATATAAAGGTTGCTTATTAAAATAGTTTGGAAAAAAAATAGAATTAAACTCTGTATAGGCAAATACAGATTTGGCAGTATCTACATATGTAAAGATTATTTTTTAAAAAATATTAAATCAGTAGCCATAAATATATGTTTCTCCTTCTAGCTTTTCAACATTTTCTTCTTGCTGTCTTCACAAATGCAAAGAGGTAGAATTACAATGCTAAAAATTTACCATGGGGAAAAAACCCAACCTGTCATAGTTTCTCTAAAGAGCCTTGAGTGATTTAAAATTGCTTTCTGCTTTACACAAGGGGTACTTTTCCTTGGGATGGGGAGGGGAAGTGTGCCTATAAAGAGAAACATACCCACCATTTCTATATCTTTAGTAACCCTAAAGACTGTTTTTTTCTGAAAGCTTTTAAAGATTTCTTGTCACTCTTTGGGTGTAGGGGTTGTGGAGTGGTTAGACAAAGCAATGTTAGCTGCAATAATTTTTATACCAGTCATCTTAAATTGATTTATTTTCAGTGATTAAATTGTTTTAAGTAATGAGTGAAATTTGGATCCTTAGTTATGACAAAAAGGAATCAAAGTCTTGAAGGGCTAAGGGCAACTTAAAATACATATTAGCGGTGTAACAGAAAAGGGCAAAACATAGGTTGGCTTTAGTTGGAAATAATTATATGGTTAATTATGGTACAGGAGCATCAAAATAGCCACTTTATAGTCTCTGAAAATTGATTGGATAATATAGGTAGTAATTTAAGAAGGTGCTATAGTTGACACTTTGCAGGCTTAAATAAACAATTGAAGCAAGTTCTAAAAAACTTGATTATAATAAAACTTCTGATACTCTAAAGAGGGATGCTGATACTGTGGTTATATTTTGAAAGAGCTGCTGAAGTGACACATTTGGTAAGCGTAGCTAAGTTAAATGACAACTCTGTTTTGTCTTTACAGCTGGGGAAAAGCGTTTATTTGTGCATAATTGTGTTTACTCTTCAAGTAGTGCCCTAAAAGCACTTCCAAAATCAGTCATTAATAAATAGGAGAACGTGTTTGAATCCAGATTCTTACAACCACTTAATGCAGAGGTGTTTGGCTGTGTATATCCAGTAGCTATATAAGAAAACTGGTATCATTAGAGTCTTGATCGATATTGTCATTCTAGGTGTTAGCTGAGTAATTTGTGGGCATGTGTCCTTGTTTTCTCTTGGTCTCTGCATTTTTTTTTAATGAGGCTAGCACATCAGGTATATATTTTAGCTAATTGCTGCAAGTGTCAGTCAGGAAGGTAACATTTTACTGGCTTGATGGCCTTTCAAGCTATGGACATTGCAAGTTATATTAGTTAAATGCTGGACTCACAAAATTATTCCTCATTTCGGAGGAGCAGATGGTGCTCAGCATTTCTGATGAAAAAAAAAAGTTTTTACAGAGAGTTGTCACATTTGTATGTGGAAACTATTTTTTTTTTCCTCCTTGACTTTAAAAGAACCACCACTGAATTGTACTGGACTTCTACAGCTGTTGGCACAATATCACATACATTCTAGTATGATACTTTTTTTAAAAAAAAAAATACAAAGGTACTTTTCAAAGCTGAGGTTGAGCAGCTTCTTTGTAAAAATACAGATTTAGAGTCATTATGCTGTTATGCTATGGCTACACTGAATCGTCCTTGTGAAACACAGGAATCACAGGATAATTTGGACTAGCTGGTTGGGAAAAGCCTATGGCTCACTTGTGACACAAAAATAGCACAAGCTATCAGAGCTTTCTAGTGCATCCAGGCCGTGAATTTATGTTTGTATTCAAATTAGAATAATTGATTGGAAGTCGCAGCTTGATAAGACTCAGACAAGAGACACACAAAGAACAACAGGGGCTGTATTTCTCTTACCAGAGCTCCGCAGTTGAAGCCTCTTTGCATTTCAGTATTCCTGCAACTCTGCTCCTAGAATATTTTGATGATCTGCCAAGCCATGCAGCGTGTTTAGTTGCTGGACAAGTACCATCGCTTTGATTGCTCTTGGGAATCTTCGAACACAGAGAACAAAACTATTTAGCTTAGATAAAGAACAGTATGTTTTGTGTTCAATGTCCTGCTCTTCTATGGTAGTAGTTAGATCCTGGTAAGGACTGAAAAAGCGTAACCTTCTCATGGACTTCTTAATTTAGCCTTTGTTGAGGCCTTTGTTACCGGCATCTAATTATGTTTCTGAATTAAGCTTATCGAGTCTTTTCTCTCACTAGATTAATGAACTTTTTTTGGAGACATTATGCTTTTATTTCATATAGCTGGCTAGTTTTTTAATACATTATCCTTAACTAAACCCCTGTTTATTTAGTATTAATGTTGTGCAAGATGTACTTGAATCTGTAGTTCTGTATGTCTCTTTGCTTGCTTAAATTGTAGTAAAAATTGTCTCCCCTGAAAAACTACGAATAAAGTAATTCTTTTATTTTTAAACAAATTTATAGGGGGTGAATAAAGATTTTTTTTTTTTTCCAAGCAATTTATTTGAAATGGTGGTTCTTCAGTTGTATGAGCAAGTGCAAAGTCCTCCTTTCAGTTATGATCTGTGCAGTCATTATTTTCATTCCTCGGGGCAAAAAAGAAGAATTGCAAGTGTTCCAAGAGGTTCTGCACCCTGAGAGGAACAGAATGGGACTGTAGCTATAATCAGATGATTCCCTGTCTTCACAGGTACAGGCAGTATAGAAAGGAGTGATTGATCACTCATCTTGGGCATCCACTCTTCACTACACCTGTGGCTCAGGTAGACCCTGTGGAGCTCTAAACTAACGTGTTTTTAAAAGGCTGTAAAACTTTGAGAACTTAGATTTCTTGACAGCTGACATTATAGAGGATCTGCTGCAAATTGTTTAAATGCCATATACCTATCTCAGCTGTGTAGAAACTTGTAATGGCTTCAAGTAGTTACCTTTGTCATACTGAACTACAGCTGTTGCCTGGGGTTTATGGTTCTTTGTCAGTTCTAAGTACCAGAAGTATCCAGCTGTGCAGAGTCATTTTGTAGAATATTCCCTAGACTAAGTTATTTTTTCACTTCATCTGTGATCAAACTCAAAACTGTGTAGTATAGCACGTTGTATGCTTATATGTGATGTGTGGCGTTATATTCTCAGGTTGACTTACACTTTGAGTGGATATAAGGAGTACATGACTCTAGAGGTGATGGAGTCTGCACTGCTTCTCTAGACTGAACACGTCTCTGGAAGAATTCACTGTACACTGAAGCATGCAGCAATATAGGTTCGTTTCTGCTAAAAGTTTACTTGAAAATTTGATAGATAATCAGAAACAAAGTAGCCTGACATATAAAGCTATATTTAAACACAAGCCTAAAATAACAGTAGGATAATAATTCATCAGAAGTAATGGAATATTAGAAAGGGTCTTCAGTGGAGACTTGAAGCTTTCCCTCTTAATAAGTGATCAAGAATGTGATGGTTCAAAAGGAAGCTTCAGCTAACTACTTGTGTGAGCAGCTGCTCATCAGTAGGTGTAGCAGACTTTTAATCTGACCTTAGAGCTCTAGGAACTTGGGAACCATATGTTTTGTTCCTAGGATATCTTTTCAACTGCTTATCTTCAATATACTAGGTTAATTCTATTGGCTTTGCAAAAACATGTTTGTGTGCATTCATCCAGAGAAGGAAGTGTGAAAGCGACCATTTAAAGGTTGGATTAGTGTTGGTTTGGTTTTTTTTCTGATAATAGAAAGATTGGATATTGTCCAATCTTGGGAGAATGATCAGGAAGTTTTCCATCTGAAGAGTGTTCTGGAGAGAAGTATCTTTTAAATAATGATTGAAATATTCTTTTAAAATCAGAATGAAGACTTTCTTAAAAAAAATTCACGTTCTTTCTTCAGGGAACAACCAAAGCAGTAAGGCGCACCCAAGCAGTGAGCTGCACCAACTGAACATGGAGCCACCTTGTTCATGGTGTGCATTCAGGGGAACAGTGAAATCTGGGATCTTTTCAGACATAGCAAGCCAAAAGTTTATACATACATTCCTCTGGGTTCTAATCTTTATATAGTATTCTTCTGGGCGAGACTTCAAAAAATGATTATGTTTATTCCAAATATACATTCTGTGGGGTTTTTATTTTTAAGGATTTTTTTTTTTTCTCTAGCCAGCATTAATCTCTAGTTTCCAGGCATCTGCACAAAAAATGCACAGTTCAGCCGTCGTAACAAATGAAATCTGCACATAAGTCCTGTGTGTAGTAACACATTTTACTAAAGAGTTACTGAATGATTTTACCAAAATAGAGAACCGCTTCCCCACAGCTCTTTTTCTGTCTATGAAGATTCAAGTGGCATGAGAGATTGGCTCAATGTCTTTTCTATGAACTTCACTTGTTAGGCGTAAAGCAAGCGGTACCTCTTTGTCTGTCCTCAGGTGCAGTCATAAAGAGAGCAGAATCACAGAATTGATTTGGTTAGAAGAGACCTCTCGGATCATCGAGTCCAACCTTTTCCCTGTCACCCCCATGTCAACTAGACCATGGCACTAAGTGCCACGTCCAGGCTTTTCTTAAACACCTCCAGGCATGGGGACTCCACCACCTCCCCAGGCAGGCCATTCCAATACCTAAACAACAGCAGCACATCCCTTTTCACCTAGTTTAACATAGTTGACCAGTGTCATACCTGGTACAACTCCCCTTCTCTGCTCGCAAACTCCGCTTACAAGACAATATGTGAGGAACCACTGTGACGGGTTCCAGAGCGGCAGAACAAAATGGTTTGTCTCATTTTGAAAAGTCTAAGGAATACTGAAATACTTTCTGCTTGAAATTTTGAATAAAACCCAGGAAATTCCAGAGACACCAGAATTGTTTTGAAAAGACATTTTACTTTCTCAGAAGATATTGTGTGCTTCTATTTAAAAAGCGGGGGGAATGGATGGGGACTAGTTTAATCAGAAGTCAGGCTCCACTGTTGTTTCAGCCCTGTTTAGTTGTTAAACAGTATTTTGGCACATGATATAGAAATTACATAGAATTTGTAGTAGAAACTTGAAAAAAAAAATTCTGCTTGGTTGTTTCATATGAAGTACTTATCTTTCCAAGTTGCAGAGGAGGACATGTGCATATGCTTGTCCTTCTCATACTTTTTCTGATTCTTCAGTTTTACCTGTAGGTACTTCATGATGTGTTAGGTATACAACGAAAAGCATTTAAAACATGGATTCATTTTTTGTATCTGTGTACAGGTTGCTTAAATGCACAGACTGTTCTCTGGTACTTCCTTTACTTTTAAAAACAACCAGTTTGGTATGTAAAGTTCTACTAGTTGCATTCACAAAACAAAGGAAAATAAACAGTTTTGTAGGGCTTGCAAGACAGTGGATGCTCTGATCCAGTGGAAGTCGTAACTGCTGCTAAGTTGGTGACAATGAGTTTTGTCTGTGCTTCAGTTGGATTTCTCATCGTGAAGCCTTTGCTGGGTTGTATTCATACTCTGGAGGACCAAGTTCTTGTAAATCTACAACTGAAATCTTGTATAATGGAAAAAATGAATTTGACTCCGCAGACAGTCAACAGACTGTGTGGCAGTCTTTGTGTTACTAATGCTTTACTGGCATTTATTTTTATTTTGTATTAAGATTTCAAGAGACTGAAAAATTAATAGGAATCAGTTCACCGGTAGACTCACTCATCTAATCGTCTCCAGTGTAATAAAGCTAAGGCTAGTTTCCACTTATTCCTTACTATCAGTTCCATGAGGTTGTGTGGAAAAATACAGCTTGGTGCATTTCATAGTTTGAAAATCATATATTAGTGGTAAGTGTGGAAATGGTAGAGCTGTAGTTATTCAAGAAGGGGCTGTAGTTTGTCAGAATCAGAACCTGGGAAGATGACAACCTACTGTAAACACAAGCGTGTCTTCTGTACTGCGTGGAGATGTATTGCAGAAAAAATAAACCTGCTTTACAAGTATATAATATTTGATGACATTAAATAGGTGCTACTTTGCCATGTAAGGTCTTTAGCATTATTGTACGTACGTTCCAGATCTATTCAGTCTAGTGCTAACCTCGTTTGGAGCACTAGGCACTCAATCTGATAGGTTAATCTTTTTGTTTATTATGCTTCATGATGTTACAGAATAACACGTTTTTAAATTTAAAAATGTTATAAACAAGGAGATTATAAATTAGATGTTGTGGGAAAAAAATTGCTCAAAGTTATTTTCTGTAATTAATTAGCAAAGTTTTGCACTGGATACCTACATTACCTGTTTCAACCAGGAAAAGTAAATTGTGAAATTTTAAAAATACTTATGAAGGTTTCTTACGCTTAAAAAACACCTTTACTAGCGCTGTATTTCCAGAATGTGTTCATGTTACTTAAAGGGTATTTTTTTACTGTTACAAACTAAAAATAAGTTCACATGCAACTTATAGTTGGCATGAAGCCTTTATTGCTGGTGTGCGTACATTCCTTTTTGCTATTTACAGTACATCCTAGTGTAAGACTTCAAGCCAAGCCAGGTATTCTGGGGTGGGAGGGCGCAAGTACATATATGTTTGTGTGTTTACACACTGTTGATTCGTGTTTAATATCTACCGCTGCTTTAGGACTATTTCTGGTTGTTTCAGGGAATGTGGGATATTACACTCAAATATTGTATGGGTTTAGGAATGGTGCTAGTCTCACAGTTATTTTGTAATAAAATTCTTTTCAAATAACACTTTTTTAATTAAAGTGACAACCTGAGAGAGATCTGGTGTGGAGAGAAGGCACTGAATTTGCTGACTCTGAAGTAATATTAATGCATGTGAGATGTGCTGAAAGTGCATAGTTCCTTTCTAACCTGCATGGCATAACCCTTCGGAGTACTTTAAATAAACATGTTGTTCTAAAAATATGTTTATTAGCTTGTTTAGATATAACTTTAAAAGCTGTTTTTAAAGGCATGCATCCAGAGACATGCACGCAATAAATTCAAAGTGTCAATGTTTCAGGGAATCTAAATTATTTTCAGAATTTCAGAAATTGAGAAGGGATAAGTGGAAGGAGAAAATGTTGGGCTGGTGCCAAGCGATAGCTCGTAACCCTCACAGACTTCCAAACAGCACAAGAACACCCGAGGTCTCAGGTGATGCTTCACATAACTCTACTCTGGTGAGTGAAAAGTTGCATTTCATGATGGTGGCATGCTCAGATGAACTTCAGAGGTGTTAAATTTATTTTTAAAAATGTAGTGTTTGCCATTGATTGCATTGCCTCAGTGCGTGAAACCCTTTCATGTTATAACTGTTTACTCTTTCCATTTGTTATTTTTTCATCTTTTGTGTTATGCATGATCCATTCTGACTTGCATGCTCTGCCTATAAATCAGTATTGATGTTTTGTGAATGGTAAAGGCTTTAAGCAGGAAATGTCCTGATATGGATTACCTACATTCTTTGTGATCTTAATCAATGCAATGGCATTTGGTCCCTGACGAATACAGCTGGACGTTATCTGAAGATACCTTGTTTGCCCTTTGCTCCTGCCTCTAACAGGAACAAAGTATAGTATGTCTGCATTTGTGTTAGCGGGATTTTAAAATGATCTTCATCTATTTAACGTGATGCTGCAAGAGATGGTTGAGTTTCTGCATGCAAAGCTATGGATAGTAGATGTTCAGGCAATGTAAAGTCAACAATTTACATAGCGGAGTTATGATCAGTTGTATGAAGTTGAATGAAGTGACTCATTGACAAGACTTTTAATCCTGCAGCTTTTGCGTATTCAAATAAATCCATTTACATCAGTAGACCTCCCCAGGTGAGTAAGAACTGATACTTGAATGTAAAGGCTTCAGACTGCCTCGCATGTAAAAGCAAAAGTTGTCTATGTACTAGTTTTTCTTCAGCTGTATTAACATTTTCATACTACAGCAAGACTGATTATTTGAAACATAGTCACTTAAATATACCTGGTCCAATTTCATCATTAAGTTTAAAATAGGCACAACATTTTCCTATCCTAAGGAGCATTGAGGTATCAGGAAGTACTGCCCTCCAGTTGTTGAAACATGGACATGATGACATCTAAGCAAAAAGGTGAACAATTGTTCGTAACCACTGCTGAAATGTGGTATTCAGAAAGTGCGAGGAGGCAGTGGTCTGTTTGAAAGTTGTCGAAGTTCTGGTGAAAAAAAGTCCCTACTTAATGTGGCAAAATTATCTTGTTCAATGGTAGATTATATAGAATATAAGCTTCTGCTAAAGAGAACGCAAAAAGGCAGCACTAAAAGTTGCAAATTCTGTAGTTTACTTAATATCCTAGATTATTATTGTAGCTCACTTTCATATGGAATTCTTTTCTTTCAGATAAATAAAAGGAAATTAAAAAACAATGAGTCACGAAAGAAGAATTCTCAAACATATTTTCCCCATATTTAATTACTATTACTATTTTCTTTTTAAATGTTTAGGTATTACTAGTAATAGGTGGTAGCTATTAAGCAATTTAGATATGTGGAAATTTGCATATTTTGATTTCTGCTTGACTGCTAGTCAACATTTAATTCAGTTTGATGTTCCAGAGAGAAGCATTCCAATCTACCAGATGGGATTTAGAAATGATGAACTGGGAGTACAGTTCCTAAGAGTTGAATCAGTAGAGTTAGCATGTTTTAACCTTATTAATACTGAAACTTGTTCAAAAATAAGTTTGTGTGAAACTGTATAGACTGCTGCTTAATTGATGAAGTGTGTAAGAAAGCCAGAGGTATAAACAGCTGGGGAAGATACTGTGTGTCCTTTAATGTCGTGATTGACTATGGAATTATAATCTTCACAACAGGCAATGGAACAGTAATATCTCTTGAGGCCTGTCAAGCTTTCCTCTTCATTTTCTTCCCTTCCTGCTCTCTCAAACATTACTCTTTTTATCCCTCACTTCTGAAGTAAATGACATTCAGGATAAACTTTTGCTCGCAGTGTGTTTCCAACTACTGGGTTGTAGCCTGACAATTCTTATTTTCCTTATGAACATTTTTAAACTGAAATCTGTTTCAAATCAATTTTGATTTTGTTTAGTAGTCTTAGCCTTTTAATGTTGAAAAACTTTCCATCTGGTCTTGAGTGAAGATACAGACTTTAGCACTGGAAAATGAAAAATAATGAAACAGCAGAAAGAATATAATAAATTATTTGTTATAAGCGTGCAAAGCCACTTCTGGTGACCTATTCAAGTCCCTTCTTTCTGAACTAACCTTCATTTTCCAGCGCATTGCAGTTCCTCTGTGGACCTGGTTCCCTTAGGCAGGGTTTATTTGGTCTGTCTTGGGAGCACAGTTATGGTAGGAAGACGCAGCTCTTTGCCTCCTTAGACTGTAGGTGGCAAGTCTGGGTTTGATGGGAGGCAAACAGGAAGGTACGCTGCATCTTTTTTTCACCTCTGCCGTATGCCTTTTGCGTGCGCTTCTAATTTAGCAGGATATCTCCTGTATTTCGGAATTACAGCTAAGGACCTTTTCAAAGGAATCTTTCCTTTCCCTTTAAAAATAACCCCCCAAAGTGGTCATTTCAGAATGTCACTTTCCCAAAGTGGAATGATCTGAAAATTGCGTGTACGTCGTACCAATTTTTATGGAAAGAAAAATTTTTCTCTCTTAGTGAAAGGAAGAAGGAAGCTTGTGGAGTAGGAAGCAGGTTATGATCATTAATAAATTGCTTTTTTCATTAAGCAAGTAAATGGAATACTGAACAGCAGTGCAGGAAAAAATAAAGAAGAAATTGTCTCATGAAAACACTGAAATAAATTTAAATTTTAATAAAATCACTTATGCCGTTTCATTTTATTTGATGTTAAGATGTTCTAGCTTCATCCAAATCAAATAAATTCTGAAATATTTCAGCAAAACTCAACTAAATATTCTTGAAAACATTTTTCCATTATTATTTTGAACTTAATTGTAATGTTATCCCCAGGTTTTATCACCTTAGTCTACTTTATTTGAAGATTAAAGCCTTTGTGTTCAATTTTATGTGGAACTTCAGCTTCTTGGTTCTGAGCGTACCTCAAAAATTTTGAGTCATTCTATAATCAAAGGAGTCATAACTTCTCAAAAAATATTGGTTTATATTGCAATTTGTTGGATTTTAGGGTTTATATTGATAATTTTAGATTCATAGGGAGTAGACTTAATTTTTTTTTTGATACTCAAAACAATTTTATATAGTCCATTAACTTGGTGTAATGGGACATAAAGCTGGAATTGACTTTGCTTCTCTGATATCTAGAACTCACTTGTTTTTTTGAGCTGAATTTATTATCAGTTTGTACTTGTTTGTCCTGTATACATTGTTTCTAAACTTTTAAAGTTCGCCCTTTCTACTGTTCATTGTAAGATTTATTTTTAGAGACCTGTAATAGAAGTTTTCAACTTTACTTACACTAATTATTTCCTATCCAGTAACACATTTGTCATACTCTGTAGATTTAGAATTACTTTATCGATATATTTTTTTGGTGGCTGCTATTTTAGTTTTGAGACCAAACCTCTAGACTATGTTGTTTTGATCAGTACATGAAGACTGTATCAATTCAAATTATTATTGCTCTTCTATTCTTTTCCATTCACTGTTTTTTATATTTATTTAGCAAAAAGACCTTTTCCTATTTAACTTTCTTTCTTGAAAGTTGGATTATTTTTTTTTTTCCCTGGTAATTCTTACTTTTTAAGTTACTTTCTAGTATGTTTCCTTGCTTTTCTATTTCATGTAGGCTTCATCTACTATGTTTATCTCTTCTGAAGTAGATATTCATTCAGACAAATCTGAAGATGTTCAAATTATTCTCTACAGGTTTTTTCTTTCTTAAATGCAAATTCATATCTTTTTCATTTTTCCCTTTCTTTGATTTTTGGTAGTTGGGGAAAGAATAGTAATGTTTTCTTCCTTAATTGAAAAGAATCCAGATCGTGACAGCTTGTAAGTCTATGCAATAGTATTTGCAGCTTTTTGTCTTCCGAAGGAATAATGGATATAATTGAAAATGTGCAATTTTAAATTCTTTCTTCATGAGTCACTTGTCTCTGTACTGACAGTATCTACTTATACTGTGATTCTGTAAGCATATGTATGTATGGTTAGTTGAAATGATTTTGATGGGAATACATAAATATGTATTAACATTGATTAAGCAATTTGACTAGAAGCAGTTCTGCGTCTTCCTATCTTTGCTCAGTGTCTAGTGTTTCTTGGAGTCCTAATTCAGAACTTAAGCATTATCACAATCTGTGTTCTTCATAGTTACGTACAGCCTGTTCTGCATAGGGTATGGACTGGTCCTTGATTCAGTACATCATGTTGAACACCTGAAGCTAATGGGACATGAGCACATACTTAATGCTGGATTGTAGTCATTAGTACATACTGCTTTTCCCTGTTGTATTCCCCACTAGATTTGTGGGTGAATATATGTGGAAGTATAGTCATGTGAGTGTGAGTAACTAGATAATTTATGTTTGTATATGCAAATGAAATTTAGGTCATGGCAAATGATCCAGCATCTAATTTAACTCTAAGGAAGGATTTTTTTATATGCAAGCAAACGATACCATCTGCTTCTCCAAGAGAAAGTAAAATATGTTTATGAATTATCTGTTTGACATAGGCAGGTCCCAGGTTGCCACGTCTGATCTACAGATGTTGACTGAGCAAGTTAATAGTAGTCAATGCTCGTTCCAAAATATAATTAAACAAACAATGGAAAGTGGTTTTGTTGTGGTTTAATCCTGGCAGGCAGCTCAGCCCCACAGAGCCGCTCGCTCACTCCCTCTGTGTCGGGATGGGGGAGAGAAGCAGAGGGGGAAAATGAGAAAAATCATGCCTGGAGATAAAGACAGTTTAAGAGATAAAGCAAAAGTCACACACAAGTGAAGCAAAACAAGGAATTCATTCCCCACTTCCCATCGACAGGCAGGTGTTCAACCGTCTCCAGGAAAGGAGGGCTTTCATCAGTGGTTACTTGGGAAGACAAACGCCATCACTCCAAACGTTCCTGCTTCCTTCTTCTTCCCCCCCAGCTTTTATTGGTGTGCATGACGTCATATAGTATGGAATATCCCTTTGGTCAGTTGGGGTCAGCTGTCCCAGCTGTGTCCTCTCCCAACTTCTTGTAAGTTCTCGTAAAATCTGCTAACTATATAAAAGTTCTGAATAGTGTAGGAATGATTTATCGCTAGATCATCTTTGAAGGTCCCATCCAAGCCAAACCACTCAATGATTCTGTGATCTTCATCTAAAACCCCAAATTTAATTCTGGAACAAGAAAGACGTATTGATCTGAGCTTGACGTGTTTGGCTGCTTGATTGTCGTCAAGGGAGTGTAATTCCTTGCTGAAAATCCTGTGAAACTGTGTCCGTCTAGGTTTCCCTTAATGGTGCGAGCCTGTTATTCTCAATCTGACAGGGGTTGAGAGGGTGTTTAAGATCTGTATTTTAATTTGTTATAAGAAAATTGTGTAGTTTAATACTCAAAAACTAGATGTGAGAAAGAGTAATTATTGAAGAATATGGAGTTGGTTTCATCTGAACTATCTTCTTATTTGCATAACAATTACGTAGACTTTATTAATTAGACTGCAGAACCAGCTAGGAAATCCACAATCCTATACCTGCAAAATTCTTTATAGACACTGCTTTTGGAAATCTAGTGGTAACTTTAATATAGTAGCCAAACAGTATGTATATGTGAATCAAACTCCAGAAAAGAGAGATTCTACAGGGAAATGTAATTTCAAAAGAGGCAGAATTATTCACCTGGTATAATATATTATATGCTGTTTAAACCTTCTCTTAGTCTATAGTTCTAAAAGAATAAAAATACAGCTGGGTGCAGCATGTTGAATTACACATTGAAAAAAGGAACTGTTGAGTTTACAACCTTTTGTGGTTCAGGCGTACTGCTCCTGGCTTCTGTGTCAGGTAGCTTATGGTCTGAATAAATTGGCAGGGAGGAGAGGTGGATCCTAAATATCTCATGTTTTCTGATGCGACTGATATCTGAGCTGGGCTGATTCCCTCTATTCTGCTGGGGCTGAGAAGTTCTAAGTGACTGAGTTTTTGTGTTTGCTTCTCATGGACATTACGAAACTTCTGCAGCATTTCAGTTAAAGCCAACATTTGTTCTGATAATCTTGGGCTAAAATTCTTGTTGCCATTGTTCGTTGTACTTTTAGATTCACCTCACCTGTTTTTCCTTCCTCAGATGCTCTAAGGCCTTTTCAGAAGAAATTTATTTAGATGCACATTCATTTTTAGCATTTTACAGCAGGTTACTTTTTAGCTTTTTGTTTAGGAAGTCCCTTAGTATCTGTTAATGTTAAGCTATGGAAACTTTTTCTTCTGGTGTGGATGTTCCACGGTGGGCTCATCCTTCTGCACGATGCCGCATGCTTCCCCACAGAGCAGTAGTTTTAACTATTTATTCTTTCCAATTTACTGGGTCAGCCTCAGCTGTCAGTGGCCTCAGTAGCCATGCCACTCCAGGCCAATCTTATTGATTTTCCTTATATTTAAAGCCAAGTAGCCATTGTTACCTGGGTTACCATCACCTTCCACATTCTCACCATAAATGTGTTACAAGGATGTAAACTTGTTTAGAGTTCTTTTGTGTTTCTTTTCTGTGCGTACATAAATCACTACAGCAGGGCAGATGTAGGTCAAAGCTTTTGGGCAAGTCTCCTCCGGTGCTCAGTTTCTTCCTCAGTACCTACCAGCATCATTTAATAATTTAAGAGCAGGGCAGATGTAGTCAAATTTTTATGTACTTGCCCAGTGATTTCAGTTAGGCTTCCCCTGTGACAGGCTTAAAATGACAGTCCTCACTTAAATAATTTTCTTTTTACTTGTGAAAAGGATGACATATTTCCTGACCAAAAATGAAGGCCACACAGAAAATTACTATTACTTTGCATTTGTAGGAGCAACAATAACTTAAATATTGGAGGAAAAAAAAAGAAAGCTTACCTGAATGCTGGCTTCAATACAAGTAAATTATTATTATTACTATTA